>NC_032028.1:3407796-3437729 GCF_001865875.1 Lupinus angustifolius | reverse complement strand
TAAGGTTACGGTTCGAGTTGTCTCTAACTTCTCCGAAAACGAGAAGAAGGTCTACAACCAATGCTGTCTCTAAGCTATTAATCCTGTATATAGAAAATAATTCCCCAGCCTATTTTGCTACCTAATTCTAAAAATAACCTAATATTATTTTACCGAATAAATTGGGATTTTTATAGTGAGGTTATGGTTCGAGTCGTCTCTAACTCCCCGGAAATGAGGAGAAGGTCTACGACCAACACCGTTCCTAAACTATTAGTCTCATTGAACCAAACCAATTATATATTAACCAACTCAATAAACTAATACTTCTAAAACTTATCAGTATTTTCCAAATCATTAACAATCAACCAAAGTAAAACAATTTTTGAACTAGAACTACGTAAGCCTTGATCCCCTTAATATGGGTACGTAGGAACAAAGTCAATATTGTCAGGCTCAATAATAAAAATAAATAATTTTAAATGAATAATTGTTAAGGGTATAAAAGTCCATGTTATTAGCGAGGGTACCGTTTTAATACGGGCGGACGGGGTGCTAATACCTTCCCCGATTCGTAATCGACTCCCGAGCCCAGAACCTCTGTCTAAAGACCATATTATCCAATTTGAGCATAAAAATAGTTTTCTACGTTTCATCCGCAAAAAACGTAGTGGCGACTCCAAATCAATCGGAAGAGGTAGAATCCGAGTTCGCCTCTCCCTAAGTCGTAGAGCCGGTCTTCCAACCGAAAATCGGGTCGCGACAGAAGGAATAGAACCATTCCTAACATGGTTAGGAGCATGCTAAAGTCTAGAAATTTTACACATGACTTATGGGGTGAGGCTGCAACAACAACAACATATGTTCTTAGTCATTATCCAACAAAGAAACTTGAATCTAAAGTGCCTGAGGAAGTCTGGTCTGGTAGGAAACCCTCAATTACACACTTTAGAGTCTTTGGATCAGCTTGCTACCGACACATCCCTGATCAGAAAAGAAGAAAGTTGGATGACAAGAGTGAGTTGTTGATCTTTGTAGGCTATCATTCCACGGGATCTTATAAACTACTCAATCCCAAGACTAATCAAGTCTTATTCAGTAGGGATTTGCACTTCAATGAATCAAACACTTGGACTGAAAAACAAAAGATGACAAAACCTGTAATTCAAGTTCCCATGGAATGGAATCCAAGTGACTTCATATCATCAGAAGATTTGAATTCAAGTGGAATAGAGCCTCAATCAGAAGTTGGAATTAATGATAGTGAAGCAAGCAGGCCCTCTAGAATGAGAAACCTACCAGCCAGACTAAGAGATTGTGAAATCCTACCTGATAATGCGATCATAAATGAAGGTGAGCTAGTTCAGTATCTTGCACTATTTACAGATACTGAACCTATCACAGTTGAAAAAGCCCTTAATAAGAAAGTATGGAAGAAAGCTGTAGAGGAAGAGTTAAGGTCCATTGTCAAGAATGAGACCTAAGAGTTGGTGAATCTTCCAGATGATCAAAAACCAATTTCAGTAAGATGGGTTTTTAAAACAAAACTCAAATTAGATGGCTCCATTGGCAAGTATAAAGCAAGATTAGTAGCAAATGGCTTTATGCAGAAGGAAGGTGTGGATTTCTCTTAGGTTTATTCTCCTGTGGCCAGACTTGAGACAATTAGATTGATAGTTGCTCTAGCAACCAAGGGTAATTGGAAGATGTGGCAATTTGATGTGAAGTCAGCCTTTCTTAATGGCTCACTGATTGAGAAGGTTTACATAAAGCAACCCCTAGATTTGTGATCAGAGGCAGTGAGGACAAAGTCTATAGATTGATGAAGGCTTTGTATGGATTGAGACAAGCTCCAAGAGCTTGGAATAGAAGGATTAATGTTTTCTTCTTAAAAGCGGGATTTAGGAAATGTGATGTTGAACATCGTGTCTATGTTAAGTGCACAAGCAACAACCATGATCTCATCATTTGTCTGTATGTATATGACCTCCTGATTACATGAAGCAATTCAGATGGAGTTGAGTTGATCAAGCAAAACCTGAAATCAGAGTTTGAAATGTCTGATCTAGGAAGGTTGTCTTACTTCCTAGGCATAGAGTTTAGACAGATTGAAGGAGTAATTCTTATGCACCAAAGAAAGTACATACAAGATGTCCTAAAGAAAATCAACATGGTTAATTGTAACTCAGCTGAGACACTAGCAGAGCCAAACCTGAAACTGGACAGAGGAAACACTGAACCTGCTATAAATGGCAATGAGTTTAGACAAATGGTTGGTTGCTTGAGATTCATTTATCATACCAGACCTGAAATCTCATTCAGTGTTGGATTGGTATGTAGATTTATGAGTGATCCTAGGAAGTCTCATCTCTTAGCTACCAACTGAATTCTAAGGTATCTTAGTGGTACACTTGATTTTGGAGTCTTCTTCTCCAATAAACCAAAAAAATGCAGGCTGCAACTTTCTACGTATTCTGATTCAGACTGGTCAGGGGATTTGATTGAGAGAAAGAGCACTATGGGCTATGTTTTCATGTTGAGTGGTTCACCAGTGTCATGGTGCTCAAAAAAGCATGAAATTCTTGCTCTCTCTACATGTGAAGCTGAGTATGTTTCAGCTTGTCATGCTGCTTGTCAAGCCTTATGGTTGAGTTCTTTACTTGAAGAGTTGATGGTTAGGTTTGAAGGCAGTGTGGAGCTTGCTGTTGATAACAAATAAGCCATTAACTAGGCTAAGAATCCGGTTGGCCATGGCAGAAACAAACATATAGAAAGGAAGTATCACTTTCTTATAAATAAGTAGAAAAAGGCAAGATATGTTTGAAATATTGCAAAACTGAATTGCAAGTTGCTAATGTGATGACAAAACCAGTTAAAGTTGATAGATTTAGAATGTTGAGAAGGTTATTGTGTGTGATTTGCTTGTAACAAGGGATTTAGAATTAAGGGGGAGTGTTAGAAATAACAAGTTAGTTAGCTTCCTTTTAAAGATAGTTTTTAAAAGTTAGTTGGTAATTGGTTGTGAACTTACTATAAATAGCTTGTGCATTGTGTTTGTTGAATAATAACAAGATCATTTTCATTGCTGAACTCTTTTCTACTAATTCTTCATCTCTTTAACTCTTTCTTCTTCTTCTCAAAACTCCAAATCTCCACTTATCTATTACTCAGTCTCACGTCTTCTTCATCCTCCCAGTCTTCTTGTTGTTTTAGGCAGAGAGAAAACTCAAGTTCCTCCAACAATAACAAGGATGTGTATGTGTATACAATAATACAATTGTTGATTGTTAGTTACAAGTTGTTGAACTATGTGATCTTCATTTTAGTATTGTCGGTGTGCACATTAATTGTTTCCCCTTCTAAACCATAAGTGTTATCAACCTAGAGACAATCATACATGAGAAAGGTAAAAAATATTCATAAAAATGATAAATAATTGAAAAATAAAATACTTATAACATTATAAAAAATTTTGGATTATAATTGCTTACTTACAAATGGGTCAATTGTTTTATAGAAATTAGTGGATCTATAGGATATAGGGCAGGTCTAGGTATGACGAGGAAGGTTGTTGTACGTTTCTTACATATATTTAAGAGTAATAATGTTTTATAAAAACATTTACCTGCACCGTTAACTAATTTTTTTATTCTACATGCAATATAATCTTTTGTGCGGCAGTGATATTTGTAGATATCAAATTCAACCATTTCTATTGCAAAAATCAAATTATCTGAATAATTTTTATTTTTATTTTTCTCTCTTTACGTATTTGCAACAGATCATCGAAATTACTAATAAGTTGTTAGTTTTGTAGTATAAAACTAATTTAGATCCCTATCCCTATAAAGACTAAAATTAACAAATTTTCTCCTATTTTTATTTTTATGCATAATCAATCAATGAATAAATAACAAGAGGGTAAAGTGAAGTCTACTAATGGCAATGGGGCCTATTATTCTTATCACCACAAAGTACATACTACATAGTACAAAGTACAAACCTTTTCTAAACAAAGCAAACAGAAATCACGTGTGATTAATAAACTAAAGGGCGCGTTTAAGGTTTGCAAACCTAATCTAAATCACCCCATGAGACATGCGCTTCTACTCAAAACAATGTCAAGTATAAAACAGACCCATGCCCCACCCCGAAACAGATCCATCCAAAAAAGTTACAGCAAATGCAACACCCATACAATAATAGAGAAACTCAATGTCAACAAGAATCCAACCAGCCCCACACCCAACTTGATGTAGAACATAGATCACTTATCTCCTCACATTAAAAATAAAACTAACATTTTTATATTATTTGTTAAAATTTGATTGGTTTGGACAATAAAGACATCGTTAGAAATATATGATCTATGTTCACTTGATGTACTTGTATGGCCGTGTCTGGATTTTGGTTTAATGAATGTTAGTGACCATATGTTATGCGTATAAAGGTGAGGAAGAAAAAAATGTTTTGCAAATTTAGTTGTGATACAAATTAAGATATAATTTTTATATAATATATTGTTTGGATTGTATGAGTTGTTGTTACCAACAAGATATTGATGTAATCGTGTAAGGCCACATTGAATTCCTAAAGCCAAATGTTCAATTCCTGATAATAACATTTGTTGGGAGGGACAACCACAGACCCTAAAAGGGATTAGTTCCTTATTTAAAAAGGTAAAAGGATATCCTTGGGTAACAAGGGACAACACTAAAAAAAATTATGTGCCATGTTTGGTTATAAAATTGGTTTTAGGGGTGGACAAAACCTCTTCACGGGATAGCACAGAAGTTATTTGTGTTCTCATTATATTAGTGAACAACTTTTTCTTGTGCACTTAACTTGCATAACATTGTCTTTTAGGCTCAATTAGACACAACTAGTTGATATAGTTCAAAGTTTATAAGCTAAATGAGTGCTACTAAGGTAGCTGAAATTTTGTAATCTTCGAATGCAAAACTATAAACTCATAAGTTAGTTGATTGTATTAGAATTGTTTTATAAATTTAGTTGATAAGTTAACTGATAGCAGTAAAATGAAATAAAACTCCAACTTATTTAAGCCTTCAATGCCCAGTTTTTAAGTCAACAAATTAAGAGCTAGGAAATCACTTTAATTATATCTTAATACATTGTAACTAAGTTTGCAACTAAACAAAATGGAGCAGTAATGATTGAAGAGAAGGGATTTATTTACTTCAATCTACCTCTTAACTATCAATGTTTTGGAAATTTAATAATTTAAATTAATAAGTAGATCCAAACCATTAAATTTATAAGTATTGATGAGTAAGATATGAAGTAAGTTTTTTAAACTTACACTCCCATCATTATTGAATTATAAAATGTTAAATACTATTGAAAAGAAAGAAGAAGAAAATAGAGCAACCTGGTAAGATAGATGTAAAGAATATTAGACTAACAACACTACTCACGTTGGGATTTGGAAATGAGATTTAGATCCAAACTGAAATTCAAATTCAGTTCAACATTCTCTTCCTTCTCACTCCCACTCATTGTTGCTCCTTTCAGTTCCTGCCTGATCTCTTTCTCCAAAGATGCCACGTTATCACGGCCACTCTTGTAGTATTTCATCGCCGTATTTATACGCCGGAGAATAGCGTAGAACTCTTCCACCTCCTCATCTGTCACATCCTCCCGAGTCTTCTTCTGGCTCTTCAGAAAGACAGAATCTTCGCCATGCTTTCTCTTATCTTTGGCGTTCGACATGTTAACGGCGGAATCTTAAAAATGCTGTTTGCTTCGAAGGGTTGTTGAGGCGTGTGTATCTTTCAAAGCTAAGGTTGTTTCAGCAACGGTGATAGAAAAAAGTGACTTTCATGGTTTGCTTTTGTTCCAATCAATGGTTGGGCGAAACGTGTCCAAGCTAGCGTAGCTTTTCGTGATTATGTTTCTCTTGGGCCAAGGAAGGAGTGGATGACATAACCTTAAAAACTTCGTCACATGTAGGTCGTATGATAAAATCGTGGATAAAAATCATGTTGTAATCAACATTGATCGAATGGTGTAAGGTTTATTAGATCATTAGAATGATCAAAATGTTAAGGGTCAACTTTTTACTGGGAGTGACACTTGTTACAAGGTGGGTCATGCATCAAAAAATCATGTATTATTTTTAGAGTAAAAACATGGATATGTTAATTATTATTGACAGTTAAGGGTGGAAACATGTCAGGTCAGACTTTGCCTTAAACAGACCGAGAGCTTATATATTATATAGCACATAGGACCCTGGGCCTGACCTGTTAGCGTGTTTAAAAAAAATTCAATGTTTAGGCTTGGTCTATTTAAAAGTTTGGTCTGACCTCTTAGTCTCTTTAAAGGTTTGATACATTATATGATCATGAAATAAGCCACCATATCTATATTTGAATGAACTAATAGACCTACTTTTGGCTAGACTCATCTATCTCTAATAATTAAAATTTATTTGTGTATTTATATTTATATTAAAATTACATGTATAATAATATTACTTATATTAAAAGTCTGACTTGTTATAAGCCAGATAATAGACTTTTGATAAACGGTCTGATATGTTTCCTCTACCCTTATTGACATGACAGTATAAAACAGATTACATATATAATATATAAATATTAAATACATAACATGCACTCTCTCCTCTTGTTAAAACCAAATTAGATCGTGAACAAATATATTTGGTTAGTCTATCAAGAATAACAAACCATTCCATTTTAAAAAGTACAGCTTATTTTTGTATGGGTCATATCACATGTAGATTTTCTTAACGAGCCTAATTATACTGATGGGGCATATAATATTATCCAAAAAATTCATGAGCCCAAGCCTTTACACTACGACGACATTTAATGTGCTTCAACGACACTACCCCTTGTGCGTAGCTATTATAAGTCTTACATGATTAAAGCCACACCTAATTAATTGGAGGACTTTGGGACCAATTGCCCATATCGCAAAGGAGGACCAATTTTCCATTTGCCCCATCTTCTTCCACTTTAGTTTCTATTATTCCATGGGTGCCAAATCTTATTGACAAAACATTGAACTTCGAAAGAGATCAGTTCCATACTAAAAAAGGTGAGGAGATACTCTTGCTAGTAAAAGAAAAGAAAGGAAAAAGCACACTATATCTTGATCTGTATGCGAGACTAATAGATAAAGAGTTTTAATTCTAGCACACGGTGTGCGTTGAGAAACTTATCGGGCCAACTATCTGAAATTTACCCAACGTGATTGCTGTCCACGTTTGAGGCCTAACGTAATCGAATGGTATAGACTGATCTTTAATTTCTAGATTGGGCCGAACATATAGTTTTGTTTATTTGGGAAGCTTGAAGCTTACAATAATATATTCTTTCAATGCAACAGGGTAGAATGCTATCTAAGGATGCTAGATGACATCCTTGTATTGATTTTCATGCAACTGTCATGAAATGTGAAAGTTTGCTCAAAAGTCCAAGAAGGGAAGTGGAGCTATACCCACTTAGGGGAGGGTGGTTGAGAAAATAAGGGAGTGATGGTAGGGTTGAGAAATTGGAATCATAAGTTGAGAATGTTTCATCTTGATTGTAACTTTGTAGCTTTCTCTTATGTTTTTCTACAAAATCTTATTAGCATCGTTGAAGAAGAGATGAGCTCTTAGGTTCATCATTCTCCATTTATACTAACAAAGGCTAAGGGGTTGAGATATAGTTGTTATATTGAGTCTTCTAAATGCTCAAATTCAAATTTTTTTGGTGCTTTTCTTTCCTATAGGTAAGCTACCACAGGATTAAGATCATAAAAATTGATCAAATTAGAATATAATATTCTTTATTATTTTAAACTTTTACATTATATTAGACTAGTTTCATCTTACCCGATTTATCATGTTATTATCTGCTATTGATGTGGTATAAATTTGAAACTTTGCTTAGATACATCACTTTGTCTTGTTACTTTTTCATTAGTATTCATCCATTTTTTATTTAACCGACTTGTTCTAAATTTCATGCAACAAATTTGTAATGAAATGAATTTAGAAGTTTTATTTCTCAATACTCCATTATTGTTTCATGTAAAAAGATTTGTTTAGATTGATTTTGCTATTATCCTAAAATCAAATGTGAATATGATATATAAACAGATTTGGTTAGATTGATTAGGTTGTTATTAGTATAATAACATCCTAAATTCCTGATCAATCTAAACAAATATACTTACATGGATTTGGTTTGTTATTACCGCATTAAAATTTTAACATGCTCAAATACAAAATTTACTGTTTTGGTTTTATAATATATATTTTGATGGTCCCTTATCACCTAGTGATAAATTTATGAGCATTAACATCTTTTTAAATCGACGATAATTACTAGTGAATTCTTTTTCGTTCAACAATCATTTCAGTGATTTTTTTTCTTTTATTGACAAATTATATTAGTGATCGGTGATTTCTTTTCTTGTTGATGATTATTTTGATAGTAAATTGGTGATCATACCAATGATTTATTTTTTGATTGATGATCATTCCAATTGTGCATTTTATCTTAATGATGAAATATGTCACTAGTAAATTCTTTTCTCAGGGATAATAATCATTTTGTGGTGATTATTGTTGCAGATTTTGTAATTACAACACAATTATGATGATTATATGAAATCATTTAATTAATTGTTTATTTTCATGTTTGAATCAATTATTTGTAACAAAGTTTAAGATTATTAAACTTTATTTCGAGGGGACGTGTTAAAATATATTGAGATTGATAAAACATTATTTTATCTAAGATTCAGTTAATTTCATTTTATTTGAATTTATATATTATTTATGTTTGTCTTATTAATTATTATTTGGATCGATCTTATTTTTTATAATAATTTTTGCCTATAATAAATAAATTGCATCGACTTTGAGTTTAACGGTTATTTACGCTCAAATTTCTAAATCCTCCCTCATGTGATAATGTTTGTGTAATAAATCAAACGTATCCATTGTAGAACAATATGTGCCAAGATGTATAAGTCTAGTTAAAGGTTCAACAAACTAAATACTCTGGTATCTTGCCATTATGCCTTAGTATTTATGTGTTAATGATTATTTGGGCAACAGAAAACAGTATCCCCGTTAATGTAAAATCAAAGCTAATGATTTCCCTCATCTCCCCAATGAAGACAACAATGATAAGCATTACGAGAGAACCTTTAATTACTAATTCTTTCAGTAATTTATTTGAAGCTAATGTTGTTCATTGCTTAGACTTTAGACTTACTGCATGAAATTCTTACGAAATTGAAATCAAATATAGAGCTACACAAGTCAAATCCACCAAAATCCAAATTGAACATGAATCAATGAAGATAAATTGAAGAACTGTAAGATCAAAAGGCTGAAAGAATTAGGATAAACCATTGGAGTTAAGGATTGAACATAATACCATTGTCTTTATTTGTACTTCTAGAATGTGGTCTAGTAATGTAACACTTGAATTGATGTAATTGTAAGTATTTATTATACTTTTTATTTATTTGTTAATACTAATATTAATGTAATAAATAATATTTAATTATATAAATATTTGGTTAGTGAATTATGGGTCACCAAGGTGATTGCAATTAAATATCAATAACATTGTTTTCGAGGATGGAGGTGTTGACTTCTTAAGCTAACAAGGGGACATAAAATCGCATAACATAGAGATGGAGCAAGTAGGATACAGACTCCAGAGTAAGGATATTATAATACTGCAGAGCTTAGACTACAAAGATTAAAAAATAGGAAGAAAAGATACATTGAGCCATTCCCTTTCCTCGGAAACTGTGGTATTTGTATGGAGAAAATTATATTTACTGGTATTTTATACTTTATAGTGCCATTTTAGTAGAATAGTACTCTCCACTCTGCTTTATCAATGGGAAAAGAAAATAAGCCGTAGATGAGTATAACGGTACTAACATTGATTAAAACTAGAGAAAAAATATATGTATAAATAATGTAAGAATTTTTACATTATTAATATATTATTTAAAATTTATATTTAATTATTATTGACTTTGCGCTCATATATATTTCCTTTCCCAACTTTGTTTTTAAGGATTTTGATCCTTGAAATAATTTTGTTTATTCATTTTTTATTTCTATGACTCTTCAAGAACCAACGAAAAATTATACCTGACTATTCATCAGGATAGTCTCATAAGTCATATTGCTAATTGTTGAATGAATATATCAAAGACTAAAGTTCATACATAAACAGAACTTAAAGAGATAAAAATGTAATTAGGTCATTATGTGATATTTTAGTTTTGAATTGGAAACAATTATAGTATTATTATTACTAAAACATTAAAATTTTACAATTTTATGCAATAATGTTTAGTTAAACCCTTCAAAAAAATTGATGTCTGTTTAATTTTGAATATATAGAAAGTTTACGTTAATAAAAATAAACTTTTTGGGATACTGTTATTAAAACTTAAAAGCAAAGTTCTAAAATAGGACCCTAAAATAACAAAAAAAGCAAGAGAGAGGATCCTAAACACTAATGTAGTAATGTCACATGAGAGAGAACCAAATATTTCCAGAACTGTAATTCTATAATGTGAAGATATTAAATATTTATATTTTTAAGAGTTTTGTTTATTTAATTATTGTAGTAAGAGTACTTGTTAAGGTTTGCCTTTAAACTGTATAAAAAGACAGAAAAAAAAATGAATAATAACGTGTCATGATAGGCAACAATGGCAAATATTCATAGCCACCTATTACATAGCACCTTCACCCTTCAACTAAACTCCAAAAGTAACGGCGGCAAAACTTTCCACACATTCCACCTCTACAAGACATTTGTTCCATTACCTAATAACACGTGTCGAATAATACTAGGTCGTTTTGGCGCCAAAGAATGCAATGGGGTCCACATCAGCGCTATTGGCGGTAAATGGAAGCAACGACTTCACACTCACACAGTCACTCACTACTTATTTTGAGTAACGCACATGGCCTATGCCCATAACTCTGTCACTACTATTATTAGTAGTACTTATTTTTTAATCATATGATGTTTTCATTCATATGTATACCTCATATTTATGTTACATGGCTATTTCATTATGTATCATGTACATTGATCATGGAATGCGTCACGTGACTTTCCATCGTGCCCACTTAAAATATCTTTTGAGAATGGGACAGAGAATCATGCACGACACAATCTTACTCTGCACACACGCTCACCTCACGTGATCATCTTAAAAGAGTATCAATATTATACTACGATAACTTCTTTTTCGTTATAAAAAATTGTATTTTATATTCATATATATGAACACACACGATGATAGATTTGGATGGTTGAGTTTTTTGAGTATTTTTATCAAGAATTGTTAGTATGATGTTGTAGGTGAAATTCATTCTTATCTTCTGCCACTCTAAATAAAAACTACTTTATCACACTTTTTTATTGATAAGACTCAAACTCCCAATTTTTTGCATTTCATTTCTTAAGTTTTCTATCTTCACCATTATGCCACATTATGACTATCTAATCTTGGACGAGTTATATTTGTGCAACCGACAGCCTTTTAGTATTAATTTCAGGGGAAGTGAAGAAGGGGTTGTTTAAAAGTGCTCATTCAAATGGTGCTCATGCATCCTAACAGAGAATCTTTAGATGCAGAGGTAGTTTTAACTTTCAACAAGTGGGGTTAGGCACATGTGTAGTTGATATAATATAGTTGTAATCTTAATTCCTTGGTTTTAAAATGATAGTAGTAGTAAAAAAATCTATCATTTTAAGAAAAATAAATAATTTTTTAATATATTTTCTTTTAATATTCTGCCACTCACATTACTGTGATTCGAGCTAAGCATAAGTCAAGTTAATTCGGATCAAGCGTCTCTTTCACCTGCTTTGAGTAAGTTTCAAACTTGAACTCGGTCAATACCTATGATTAAATATAATATACTTTATTCATTTTTAGATAAGTATTATTAATATTACCAAATATTAAGTAAACACATGTTCTTTAGTATTGATCGGGTATGATCGGTATCAAATCTCTGGTTGAGTAGAAGTAATCACGAGTCTTGGTTGGAATGTCGTCTAGATCTGATGGGGTAGGTACCTAAAAATGTTATTTAACGATTAAGTCAAAATGATGTTTTTAGAGAGAGAATGTGATTAAATAAGATAGAAGTTAGAGCAAGAGCAATAAATACAAGTAATAAATGAAAGAATGAGAATAAATTATACTTCATATGTAGAGTTCCTCTATTTATAGAGTTTGGAGATGCTGATGTGGTGTCTAACCATTGATGAGTACATGTGAAATTTATAGGCGGCATGACAAGTAGAATGTCAGCTGACATTAAAGGTGAGTCAGTGACGTATTAATGGTGGGTCAGAGACATTGATGATAAGTTAAAGATATTGATGACGAGTCACATGCATTTATGGAACTTGCAGTGGATTTGATCCGCCTTAAACGGATGAACAAAAGATACTTAGTTTGGGTTATATGTCCGGGATGAGCGAAAAACAACCCGAAGTTATCAGGAGTGGAACACATAGAAATAATATAATTGTATGTATTTTATGAGTCATTTGTATATGTGAATATATAATGAAAAACTAAAAAAAATGAAGGACATCTAAAATTATATATGTACTATAATAATAAATCATACATGAATTCAACTAAAACATGGTGGAACTGGGTGAGCGATATAGGTTAAGCCAGTTTTCACCCTAATTATAGGTAAGTAGTGAATAATAAAAAACAAATAAAATTCAATAATTAAGTTTATATGTGTTTCTGTTTTTCCAGTGGTTGAAGGTGGGGTGTTTTATGATATTTTAAGGTGGCTACACTCTTGAGGAATTTAACGAAATTTGTTTATATAGATATATTTGGTTAGTTATATTAATAAAATTACACTTTTCCAAGTAATAAATTAGCTAGACATTTTATAATTTTTTTCTGACATTGATGGATGAGACAACTTATTTAAACTGAGTCATACTCTAAGCCGTGTATTGAAAATAAATTTAGTCCACCTGAGCAAACGGGATGAGATTATCTTTTCCCAACTATGTCTTATTTCCTATCATAAACCAATCACATGTTGATATGTGAATAAAAAAATATTTTTAAAAACAAAAAATGATAAAAAATAGCATTCCAATTGACTTGGTACATGAAGTGACACACTAATCGAAACATGTGATTTCTATCCGAGCAAACGTTAAACACTGGGCTTCATTTGGTTGCATAGAAAAAAATAAGAAGAGAGAAATAAGTGAGAAAGAAAGTAGGGAGAAAGAAAAAGAAGAGAAAAATAGTAGATTTTATATTGTTTGGTATGAGAGAAGCATGAAAGAATATGAAGAGAAAGATACGTTTTCCTCTCTCACTCTTTTGTTTGATTGAATAGAAAGTAAGAAGAGAAAAATGATGTTATGCCTCAAATGACAATAATACCCTTATAAAAGAGATTTTTTGTTTTACTATTAATTAAAAATAAAATTTTAATTTTAGATTATAAATTTTATTAAATATTTTTATTATAATTTCAATTAAATTTTCAATTAATATTATTTTATGTCTAAAACAAACTTATATATGTTAATAGTATTTAAATTCAAAAGTGGAGAAAAAATTAAGATCAATTTTGACAATGAATACAAAATTTACTATTCTCTTTTCATTTTCTCATCAAAGTTGAAGAGAAATAATATGTGGTGGAACCCACATAATTTTAATTCTCTCCACTCTTTCTCTCTTTACAACCAAATGGGAGAAAGTCATTATCTTTCCCTAAACTCTCTCATCTCTCCAATTCCACTTGCATTCCATGTTCTAAATTTGGAAACATAAATAACATTTTTGAATATTATTGGGATAAATGTGACCGTCTTTGGTAAAGGATACTTTAAGCTATCTATAAATAATGTTTATTGACTCTATAATTTTTATATCATATATAACTAATAAGTATCAGTGATTAATTATAATTTTAAAGAAATAAATATTAGGAGTTTTTTAATAACCCAAATATGTATTAGTACTTAGCAGTGACTGACATAAATAAAAAATGATTAATGGGGTTAACATAGAATGGAATTGTGCAAAAACAAACGATTGAAAATCAGTTGCCTAAACAAAAAAATACCATTTCACCAAAAACAAAATAATTTTATATCAGTATATGTTTTTTATTATTTTAGTAAAATATTTAAAATATTATTTTTAACATTTTTAATAAAATAAATTTATGATTAAATATCAATAATTGTAACGTAATGCCATGTTATAATAAACGACTTATAAGATAATAAGAGGATATGACTTGAAAGAAAATATGTTAAAAATAATATATATTTTTTACTGTTTATAGTATCCATTATATAAATAAGAAATTATTTTATCAGTAAATATTAATATGTTAGTATTTGTTGTTGGCGAGATTCGAATTCTCACGATCTTTTTTCTTCCACCCATTTTCCCTTAATCGTCAAATCATCTCATAACTATTTTTTCATTTTTAAATTTGCTATGAGTGATACTTAAACTCAGATCCTTCTTCACTCAATTTATTAAACTCATTCATCTTAATCATAAGACTAGTCTTATCTCCACTATAGATTTGCCTACACTACTTAAAACTTAATCTGCACCTTTGTATACTCTATTAGCATACATGCTCACCACTTTGAATGCACGACTTAAAATTAACGACTCCCAAATACTATCCTCCACGTTCACGGCATCATTTTTCTAGCTTAATTTTTTAATATTTCTAATTTTACTCTAATCCAATACTCTCTTCATCTATTTGAATAATGGAAAGAAAATAATAGTTATAGTCTTATAGAGATAATGCAAACTAAATACACTGATTGTTTTTCCTGAAGGTATTTTTTTTTTATAATGGGAAGAGAGTAACTAATTTATAGTCATATATCACGAACAAAAAAATTGACAACTAGTCATAGTATCCCTATATTCAGTATATTGAATGAGAGCTATAACCTATAAGAGAAAAGAAGGTCTGGGTAGTATTAAAAACTTAATGGAATTACTAATTATTAAATAAGTAAATTAATATTGGAAATATAAATAAATCACCTCTTGATAAATTAAACAATTTTTCCTAATATATGATTATTTCTTTTGGCTCCATAAATAATAATGATCTACGAATACTTTTTAGTATTTGAAAAATATATATTATATGATGTGTGATACTTATATGTTAATATGATATGATGTAGTACTAATATAGAATATGTGATGTAGTAATATTTCTATATCTAAAGCTGTAGTCATATGATTATATGTTAATATGATATGATATGATGTAGTACTAATACAGAATATGTGATGTAGTAATATTTTTATATCTAAAGCTGTAGTTGTAGTACTAATACAGAATTGTGATGTAGTAATATTTCTATATCTAAAGCTGTAGTCATATGATTATATGTTAATATGATATGATATGATGTAGTACTAATACAGAATATGTGATGTAGTAATATTTTTATATCTAAAGCTGTAGTTGTAGTACTAATACAGAATTGTGATGTAGTAATATTTCTATATCTAAAGCTGTAGTCATATGATTATATGTTAATATGATATGATATGATGTAGTACTAATACAGAATATGTGATGTAGTAATATTTCTATATCTAAAGCTGTAGTCATATGATTATATGTAAATATGATATGATATGATGTAGTGCTAATACAGAATATGTGATGTAGTAATATTTCTATATCTAAAGCTGTAGTCATATGATTATATGTAAATATGATATGATATGATGTAGTGCTAATACAGAATATGTGATGTAGTAATATTTCTATATCTAAAGCTGTAGTCATATGATTATATGTAAATATGATATGATATGATGTAGTGCTAATACAGAATATGTGATGTAGTAATATTTCTATATCTAAAGCTGTAGTCATATGATATGATGTAGTAATATTTCTATATAAAATGTGAAAATAGTATTAATAGAAAATAGTCCATACTACAAAATGAAAATAGGTGAAAATAAACATACGATATAACTTGAGAGAGTCCCCTTAACAACAACAAAAACTAACACAGTGAACTATGTTTGAAACGAAGTGAGAGGATTACATACAATTTATTGCAAATGATTGAATTAACCAGTGTTATAAAGACATTTTTTAAAATAATATTAGCAAAATTATATATTAAAAACAAAGTATAATGTTATTTGATACATTAAAATCTCGAGTTTTGATATAAAAATTCTTTTAACTTACATAACTAATATCCTTAAAACATTTGTTTTTAATGTTAAAACTTAACAAGAACTTCAATTAATTATTAAGTGAGATCCACAGTGCAAAATATTTATTCATTTTGAGAACTCAAAAATAAAAATAAAAATCTAAAAACCAATTCTAAAAAACCACATTTTAATAGGACTTAAAATTAAAATGAAAAAGATAAATTGTTGATATTTTTATAAAAAAAGAGGAAGAAACAAACGCATTATCCATAGTAATAATTGTATTTGAATGCAGTAAAATTATTATCAGCAGCATATGTTTTCTTACAAATATTTAACATAATTCTCACTTGATGATTATCATATCTACAAAGAAATTTGTAAAAAAAATGCTTTAAATCTTTTCGACTATGCACTAAACTCTAAAGTTTGGTAATTTGCACAAAGCCTAATGTCGGCATAGAAATGACATTCAAAATTCAAATATCGTATAATTAATTACCCATCTTGATTGAATTTCCTATGATTCTAAAATAACAGTATTATTGATACATCTTACAAATATATCATTATTTTACCAAGAAAAACTTAACTCCTTATCGGATAAATATCCACCAAGGGAGATTTACTTCAACCAATTATTACTAATAAATCTTGATTGTGATACAATACCTCATTAATATAAATTTTGACATGAAAATTGTTCTTACCCTAATCAACATAATTGCACACACCCTATGGTAAACATAAATTATATTATTTTCATACTTCTTTTAATGAGAAAGGTTCCTAGTTAAATACAGTAAAAATCAAAGAAACGAACATTTATAAAAAACATCTCCCACCTATTTTCCCCTTTTTATAAACACAACAATGATAACATTATTATTTTGAGACATATTTTTGATTCTATTAAGAGTATTTTTTTCACCTTTTTGAGTAATAAACTAATCATTTCGGAGTTCGTAAATGCCTCTGCTACTAAGTGTCCCTCCCAAATATTGAACCATCGACCTTGTACACCACTAAACCAATACATTTTGGTATTTTGGTTACATATATGATAAGATTATTATAATAGTAAACAATATTAATCAACAACAAAAAATGGACTAGTAAACAATATTAATCAACAACAAAAAATGGACATCGGGATTACGTACATATTTTAGGTACTTGAATATACATTGTAGAAATTGATACTGATAACGTGTTAGGCTTGTCTTTTTTTGGTAAACATGTTTAATTTGTTAAGATAATATATTAATATATTCAAAACATTACGTTTTTGAAATTTATAAAGGAAAACGTTTTATTTTCTTCCTCTTTTACTTAATGTATAATAGATGATAAATCCTTTTATACCAAGTTAAATTATGTCCACTTTTACTAATGTATTTCTCATTTTAGATAAAGTATTCCTAATATTATTACTATTATAAATATATAATTTGACATATGAAACAATATATATACATATATTTTGTTAATAATTTTCATATATATATATATATATGATACAATATTAGAGAATAAATTACATATGAAATTACATACACATTTAACAATAAATCATTTTCACAATATGATATAAAAAATTAGCAAAAAATTGCAAAATAATATTCAAATATGGTATTATAAAATATAAAATGTATTATCTACTTTTGTCCAAATATACCATAACAATGAAATGAAACATGATTGCCCCTTAGCCACCCTTAAATATTAATGAAGTCCAATTTTCAACTTCAATGCAACAACAAACTCAATAAAATCTAATGATGTATACTTTCAATTATGATGGGGGCTAAACCAAATGAATGGATAAGATAGGTTCCTTCTCACTCCTAATACATATACCTTATGTGAACCCATTAAATGAGAATTCCATGTAATATTTTATACAGTAATAATTATGTATGAAATGATATACATACTTGAAAATAAATCATTTGCATAAGTATCTCATAAATAAATAACAAAAACGGTTGAGAAAACACTACTAAGAATATGATATTATAGAGTAGATATGCTTTTGAAAAAATGAAATATCTACTCTAGCAAAAAAATATATGCCCTTAATGTTATTATAATTAGGGATGGAAACGGGTCTGGGCATGTAATGTTTTTCCAACTTGACTTGCACTATTTGTTGGTACCATATGAGTAGTGAATATTTATATATACCTAATAAGTTTTTAATTTTAATTGTATATGATATACTTTATAACAGTCAATATATGAAAATAAGTAATACATGAATAATAAGATATTTGTATGCTAAATTTATGATTGCAGTCAAATCACGATAATTTATTGTGTAACAATAATAAAATATATAATATTAAAATAATAATACAACTATAATTAATATAAATATGAATTTCACTAAGTTATAATCTTTTTTTATTCATAGTAAGAGAAAATAATTTAAGAGTTTTTTCATTATTAATTTATTATTCACTATTATATACTAGTCATTAAATCATTAAATAAAAGTAATACACGACCAATCACATAAGCAACTTTCAATATTAAATTAAATATTAGTAAAATAATCATCTATAATATTTATTACTTTCATACCAAAAGTAATTCACAATGTTATTACGATAAATATTAGAAATGATGACAATTGTTAATTATTATAATTGAACAAATATGTAAAAACATAAATCCTCAGTTATGATGAAATGGGAGATTATTATTTCCTTTCTGACTCTTAATATTGATAAGGTTTAGTTTTTAACATGAACTTTGCCTTCGTCTCAATAAAATCTAACCATATGTAAGTCCAATTATAATTCAAACAAAATGAGTGAATCGGGTAAGGTTCTACTCACTCCTAAGACATATATCCTCTCGGAACACATTAGATGAGAATTTTATTAACTAAGAAATATTTTTTTATCATCATAAGAGAAAATAATCTATACACTAAGAATTTAAGAATATTTTTATTATCAATTTATTATTTTCTATTATATACTAGTTATTATTAAATAAAAGTAATATATGACTGAATCAAATAAACAACTTTAGTATCAATTAGAATAGATATTTAATTAAATATTAGTATAATTATCTTCTATAATATTTATTACTTTGAGACTAAAAGTAATTCATAATTGAAACAAAAATAATTTTTACAATTGAACAAACACATATAAACATAAATCTTGAGTAATGATGAGATGGACCATGACTGTCACTTACATGACTCTTAATAACAATGACAACTATTTTTTCAACCCGAACACAACAACCGTCTTAATAACATCTTACCAAATGTGAATCCAATTATAATCAGCTCCGATCAAATGAGTGAACATGGTAGAGTCCTGTCACTCATAGTACATATACATTCTTTGAACACAAGTCATAATCATTTTTTATCATTATAAGAAAACACAATGTATACACTAGTAATTTTATATTTTTTTTCATTGTTAATTGTTATTTACGATAAACTAGTTAATAAATAAAAGTAATACACCACTCAAACACAAAAACATCTTTAGTATCACACTGAATAAACTTTTTTGTACTACTAAGATTATTCTATAATCGTTTAAGTAAAAAAAGTAATATTTTTTCAGTTGTGTAGTTATTACTTATAACATGTGTCGCTTACACGAATCCCCTTGATCTTTTGGTCATGTTTGGGATTTAGCGAGACCTACGTTACTAAACCAACCCTTAGTTTGAATATACATTAAATTAAATATTAGGATAATTGTTGTCCATAATATTTATGATTGTAATATTTATACGATTTCATTGTAAAATTGTATACATATTCATTATCATCCATATTGATTTGTATAATTATTCTAAAGTCATTACCGATTAAATAGGAAAGATAAATGATGCAATATTAGTTTATAAAATCATATAAAGTTTTTTATACTATCAAAGATATCCTCTCATTTTATAACATAAAATAAATTTATTTCAGAGTGTATGATTATCCTTCTTAACAAATAAACAAATATTGCTCTAAAAATTAAACATTTGATATTTTGGTGATATAATATTTGGCACATATATTTTTTCTCCATATTTATTACTTTGAGACAAAAAGTAATTGAAAATGTTATTTCTGTTAATATTTGAAATTGTGACAGTTACCATCCTGGGCATTTCATATTTTCCTATTCTAGTCAACGTTGGCGGCGCAAAAGACTGCACTCTCTAGTTTCTGCCTCTTCACACTCTCTCACGCGCTTGTCATACACCGCATATTTATATCCGTGAGATCATTCTAATACTGGTGTTGATAGATTCACGAATAAAGAAACATTGGATTCCAATGTATCTGACTTGTATGTATGGTAGAAATGCATGCATGATGATCATGATTCATGTATGTATGTGGGGGCAATGTGTAATACACAGCCAATGCCAGCTCATAATGAAGAAAACAAATAAATGAAAAAATATATATATTAACTTTCCTAATAAATTTGATATGTTTTACCTACCCAGTCCTTTAAATGCGTATTTTCTGGCCAGTTATTAAAAAAAATGTGAATGAGTCAGCCCTTGTAGAACAGAATAGAGTGAAGGGGCCACTGAATGTGAGTGAAAACACTGCAAAACAGAGACAGTGACAGAGGTGAGAGAGAAAGGACAGAGGCAGAAACAGAGTAGCCTCATCCGGCTCAGTCACACAGTGAAAGCAAACAAGGTAATTTTTGTAAAGTTTCAATCCTCCTCATGTTTTTTTCTCGAGAAACAGAAACCCATGTGATCTTTAATTACATTTTCATGATAGTGGTCGTGTTATGGAGTCTTATTTTTTCAATTTTTAAATAATAAATGTGGGGTTGTGTGTGTTTGTTGAGATTCGTGTTTTCATAGGCTTTATAGTATAAAGTATTACCTTCACTTAAATTTCATTTTCATTCCATGTTTCCCAGATCGATAAAAACCACGTCTAATCCTTTGTTATGGACCTCATTTCTTAGTGCTTATACTGTTTTCTACTTAATTTGGTTACTGAATTAGTGAGAAGAGTCTTCGGTTTCTTTGTTTATCGGAGAAACAGATTTCGAAGGACTAGTATCTGCGGATTTATGTCGTCTGGTTTTGATTTGATAGTGTTTGGAGCTCCTTTGAAGAAGTTTTGGATTTGCTCTTCCCTATTGTTCAATCTTTCTGTGTACTCCGTTTCCTGTATTCTACTCTGTTCTATCCGGCAGAGTCTTAATCGTTTCAACCCAACACTATCAATGCCTTTGAGGCCAAAAAGGTTTGTTATTTTTTCCATTTCTGATTTCTTTGTCGCACCCATTATATATTTTCTGATTGATTTTTCATGGTTGAGGTCTGATGAGGTTTTTTCGATTTGAATGGCTTTGCAGGACTTGTTCTGGCGTTGAGTGTTTTGGAGGCTTTCATATAGTACAATTTTCTAATCATTTCTTGTTCTTAAGAGTTGATCTCACTTGAGAACTTTTTCCCCCCTTTTTACCTTCGTTGGTTCGTTAAACCATCCTTGATTTCTTCCCTCTGTTGGTTATCTTCCAGTTTTTTCTGGTCTCTTTTGTTTCTCTCCCAAAAAATTTCTGAGCATTTTTTGAGGGGTTTTTGAAGGGGTTTTCCTTAAGTTTTTCCACCATGCCTGAGCCTAGAAAACAACCAACAAAGAGAAAACAACAAAGGGTCCAACCCTTTCAAGAGCCTAAGATAATGAGAAAACTTCGCATCATTTTCAATGACCCTGATGCTACCGACTCTTCTGATGATGAATCGGAACCAATAAGAGTCAAAAGAAGCATCCGTGAGGTAGCACTTCCCCCTCTTCCTGCCACCAACTCTACTACCACCTTTACTGAAATAACAAGCTCTTGTGATGAAACAAACAAGAGTATTGTTGGTGTTCTAAACAAAACTTGCATCGAAGGTCAACAACCCCAAATCAAGAGAAAGAAAGTTTTTTCACAAAACCCTTCAAGTAAGGTCCTACCTTGTGGCAAGTATAGAGGTGTTAGGCAAAGAAAATGGGGTAAATGGGCTGCTGAAATCCGTGACCCGTTTAGAAGTACCCGTCTCTGGTTAGGTACTTACAACACTGCTGAAGAGGCTTCACAAGCCTATGAGAACAAAAGGCTTGAATTTGAAGCCATGGCAAAGGCTCAATCTTGCAGCAATGGCTCTCATTCTTCTGCTACTTCTGTTGTAGTACCTAAGACTGCTAAGTCTAGTACCAGTTCTGATAAGGGTAACTACACTGCTGTGCAATCTGTATCAGACAAGTCTTCTAGTTCTACTTCAGAAGATTCGGAGAGCATGGTTTCACACACATCACCATCTTCGGTGCTTGAGTTGGATACTTCAGCTTCTAATTTGATAGAGAAAGAAAATGTTGCATGCAATGAAGCTGTTGAGACTTGTGATTTGGTGGCGGAGTTAGCTGATCTGGAGATACCAGATTTAAGCACTTTGAACTTGCCTCCTCCACCATCAAATGCTGCTCTTGCTGCTTCTGTGTCTGAGTTAAATCTTGGCCTTGATTTTGATATGTTGCCATTTGATGACTTTGCAAAGGGCTTTGATGATCTGAGTGGCTTGGATGATATACATATCTTTGGATTTGATGAGAATGATCCAAGTGAACTTCCTGATTTTGATTTTGGTGATTTTGGTTCTGATGATTTCGGTTTTGGTGATTTGGTTGATTTTGGTGCTGATGAGTTTGCTGGGTGGATTGAGGAACCCCTCCATGTACCATGTGCCTAAGTTTTGCAGCTTCATAGGAGTAAAGATCAGATAGAGCACTACATTATTACCAGTTTTTTATGCCTTAAGTTATATTATTAAGTTTTGTTATGAGTTTATATTTCAATTTTTGTTTTGAGGAAGTAAGTAGATGCTAGTATCCTTGGGTTTTCCTGTGCTAATAGAGCTGTCCAAGGGTCCTTGAACTTAATTATTCCAATTTTGATCGTAGTTTTATAAGAGAAAAGATAATGGGAAGCAAAAGTTTTTTTAGTGTTGTTGTATTCTGTTGTAAGTTGATAGCTTTTCTATGGTTGATATATGGATGAGGATGCCCTTTACAATGTTCATTGTTTTCTTCTTAATCAAGGTAAATTTATCCCAATAGAGTTTATTTGAAAAAAATCAACCAGCATATTTAAAAATTCGCTCATATGTATTTTTAACTGTGAAGTCGATTTAGGGTATCCAATTCGTAACTGACCCAATTTGTTTTTGTGGTCATATTTTTTTCAATGTTGAGAATGGATATGATGTTTGTGGTTTAAGGTGGTTGTTATTTATTCTCCCAAGTGGTGACATGAAAGAGTGCATGTTGCGTCCAGGTAGCCGGCAACTTAGACTCCTCCCGTAAAGCAATGCTGACTTATAAATAAGGTATTAAATCCAGAGAGAGCTGTCTTATTAAATAATCGAGTAAATCCAGAGAATGCTCTAGTGTGAAGTGATTAAGAGACTGGGAAAATTGATGTGGAAACGAATAAGATGGACGGTAGGTGAAGTGGATCCCCACCCCACATTCACAATGGTCAATTAATCATTTTAGCATGATAAGAGGGAATCATGTCTAGAAAACTAGAATAAAGATACATTTTTATCTCAGATCCTGTATCATAGGAACGCTCTACGAGTTCATCAGCACTATTTCCTTCCACTACTCCTATGTCCAAGTCCTAACCCAACCCAGCCTCTTATTCAACTTTTTATTTCTTTTGGTCGTCATCGTAATATAATGAATTAATGATGGTGATTTCATTGGTCAAAATATTAATTTATTTATGGAAATTAGTTAATGTGTAATTAATTTCTGTACTGGTATTGCTGACTTTGTGACTATTGGTTTGTCAATCTTTGTCAATTCTCTGTTCCCCTCCACCCAATAACATATCAAAACACTCTTTGCTTATTGTTCTTAACGAAAGGGCTTATGTTGTGCTTTCACGTCTTAACAAAAAGCCAGACTAGTATAATATTTTGCTTTGCCGCCACGTTATAGTAGTGTCGGGCTTCATATAAATCCTTGTTTTGATTGATTTTCTGATATAAACTAAGTGTGACAACCTATGATTCGGGAGGAAAATCTTACAAGTAGGAGAGTCACTTGGAACCTACATTCTTAGAAAGTTATGATAGTTTTTAGTTATTATTTTATTGCATGAATAAATGAGAATAATTCTCATTGGTAGTCTTATGATTTATTTTAATTATTGTCTAAGTATTTTATTAAAATCATGTAAGATGTGGGTTGGGAATTTATTTTAATTCCTTGTAACATGGTCCAATAGTGGCAAGTGGTTAAGTCATAGGAGGGTACAACTAGATCATGTGGAATCATCATAATAATTAAGAAGGAGACAACATTGATAGGCCAATTTCAATTTGTCATGGAGAGAGTCTAATAAGGCAAATTTCTATCAATCCAATCAGCCTAGAAATAAATGAAGGATTTGAAAGCAAATGAATGACGATTTCAATTTGGTTCAAGCTTATTTTAAGAAAGGCAAATAATCAAGTCTCCTTCAAGGCATTCATGTCAAAGATCATTCAAGTAAGGCAAGTAATCATGTCTCATTCAAGGCATTCAAGTCAAGGATAAAAGTCCAATCATCTCATTCAAGTCTGAATTCAAACTCAAGGCTAAACATGAAGATCGAGAGATTAATTCAACAATTATGAACTTTCCTTTTCAAGACCTAATCCGTCATAATCAATTCAACCAAGCAAGAGATAAGGCACAATCAATTTGTCAATTTCAAATAGCCACATGGCTGAATGCATCAAGGGGATTTCGGCCAACACATGACCAAATCAAATCAGCCATTAAACTCCAACTAAAAACCATTTAATTACATGTTTTAATTAGGATTTCAAATTTCAAATTAGGCATAGTCAATTCAGAATTTCCCTATTTATGTATTCATTTCATGATGAATGAATCAAGTTGAATTTTGTTTGGATTAATTCCTCTTTAGTTGAGCGTTGCTCCTACACTTAGAACTTATCAATGATCTATCCTTGTGGCGTTCATAGGCTTATCACCATTGGTGTGACGCCTTAACCTTGTTCCTATCAAGGATCCTTCCTTGTGGCGAACCTCCTTGTCTTATCAAGCTGCTTTGCTTGTGGCGCCTTCCCCCTTCATTCTTATCCATTTTCTTTTATCCAAACATAAAAATAAAAATACACAAATATATATTCAAAATCGTGTCTATATATAATACACTTATTCCATATACATTTCATCCCATTTTCATACACAAAAACATTGACATTAATAAAAATTCTATTTCGCGAGTCCAATTAAGTTTCAGGCAAGAACGATCGGCAAAGAAAGCAAACCACCCCTGCAGGTTCGCATCAAGTGGTATCAGAGCCACTTCTAGCTTGAAAGTTATGACTCATGTCACATGGTAAATCTTTCTTACTGAGGAAACTTCTGTAAAATCAAGTTATGAAAGATGAGGTCAACCAAAGGGACAACATCTTTCATTCTAGATGTTTGGTCCAAGGTAAGGTATGCTTATTTATAATTGATAGTGGCAGTTGTGCCAACATGGTTAGTCCAAGATTATTCTCAAAGCTAAATCTTGTGACTAGACCACATCCCACTCCTTATCGACTTCAATGGTTAAGTGAGGTTGGGGAAATAATTATCAATGAACAAGTTGAAGTTCCCTTTTCTATAGGGAAGTATGAAGATGTGGTTCTTTGTGATGTGACTCATATGGAGGCCAACCATATAATTTTAGGTCGTCCATGGCAATTTTATAAAAGAACCATGCATGATTGTTTTTCAAACAAGTTCACCTTTTTACACAAAAATCGAAAGATTGTGTTGTCTCCATTATCTCCTAAGCAAGTAAATGAAGATCAACAAAGGTTGAGAGAAAAGATGGAGGAGGAGAGAAAAGAAAGGATGTTTGAAAAACAAGAGTGTGAGAATAAAAGTAAGCTAGAAAAAGAAGAAAAAATAAGAGTGAAAAAAGTGTGAAAATGAGACTCGTGGAAAGATTGAGGAAAAAAATTCAAATAAAATTATTATTTAGGATGAGAGAAAAATTCATGAGGGTGAT
This sequence comes from Lupinus angustifolius, assembly GCF_001865875.1. NCBI lineage: Eukaryota > Viridiplantae > Streptophyta > Magnoliopsida > Fabales > Fabaceae > Lupinus > Lupinus angustifolius. The sequence continues at coordinate 3,411,408 of NC_032028.1, read as the reverse complement.
GAGGATAGCAAAGAAATTTATTTTACAAAAAAAAAATGGGTTTGATAATGTTTTGATTTCAAAACAAGTCTTGAACCTACCTCGTTGTGGAAAAAATTTATTTACTAACTCCTCTCATGGAAGTCCAATGTCAATCTTTGTTAAGCAATTTTTTCATGAAATTGGTGAATTCATTTCTAAGGAAGAACCACCTGATCCTCCACCTTTAAGAGAAATTGGTTTTTATATTGATCACAATGGAAATATTTCTATGGGTGATGTTGATATGTTGAAGGAAAATCTCTACGATGTAGATTCAACTTTTATGGTGAAAGGTGGATTTTCTAAAATTCAATTTCTACCGATCAAGAAAATTATCAATGTTTTGTTGAATGGTTCATTAGGGGTATAACACATTATGAATATTTAAAGAGTTGGTTCCAACAATTCAAAAAGATGGTCTTTGATCCAGGAGGTGATGGTGCCTCAAATTTGAGGACAAATTCTTTTCAAGAAGGAGAGTATGATATAAACCAAGGGGGGCAACCTATGATTCGGGAAGACAATCTTACAAGTAGGAGAGTCACTTGGAACCCACATTCTTGGAAGGAAATTATGATAGTTTTTAGTTATTATTTTATTGCATGAATAAATGAGAATAATTCTCATGGGTAGTCTTAGGATTTATTTTAATTATTGTCTAAGTATTTTATTAAAATCATGTAAGATGGGGATTGAGAATTTATTTTAATTCCTTGTGACATTGTCCAATAGTGGCAAGTGGTTAATTCTTAGGATGGCACAACTAGATCATGTGGAATCATCATAATAATTAAGAAAGAGACGACATTGATAGGCCAATTTCAAATTGGCCGGATCATTCAAGTAAGGCAAGTAATCATGTCTAATCAACACATTCAAGTCAAGGATAAAAGTCCAATCATCTCATTCAAGTCTGAATTCAAACTCACGGCCAAACATGAAGATCGAGAGATTAATTCAACAATTATGAACTTTCCTTTTCAAGACCTAATCCGTCATAATCAATTCAGCCAAGCAAGAGATAAGGCACAATCAATTTGTCAATTTCAAATAGCCACATGGCTGAATGCATCAAGGGGATTTCGGCCAACACATGGCCAAATCAAATCAGCCATTACACTCAAACTAAAAACCATTTAATTACATGTTTTAATTAGGATTTCAATTTTTCAAATTAGGCATAGTCAATTCAGAATTTCCCTATTTATGTATTCCTTTCATGATGAATGAATCAAGTTGAATTTTGTTTGGATTAATTCCTCTTTAGTTGAGAGTTGCTCCTACACTTAGAACTTATCAATGATCTATCATTGTGGCATTCATAGGCTTATCACCATTGGTGTGACACCTTAACCTTGTTCTTATCAAGGATCCTTCCTTGTGGCGAACCTCCTTGCCTTATCAAGCTACTTTGCTTGTGGCGCATTCCCCCTTCATTCTTATTCATTTTCTTTTATCCAAACATAAAAATATATACAAAATCGCGCTTATATACAATACACTTATTCCATATACATTTCATCCCATTTTCAAACACAAAAACGTGGACATTAATAAAAATTCTATTCCGCGAGTCTATTTAAGTTTTAAGGCAAGAACGATTGGCAAAGAAAGCAAACCACCTCTGGAGGTTCGCATCATTTTCATTCTTAATTGGGTTGCCTTTTCTTTTTCCCACTAAACTAATTCACGGCATTATAAGTTTTATGTTTAAGGTTTTGGATGGTATTTTATTTAAGGGTATGTTTCATTCAAAAAAAAGCAAGAACTTGATACAATTAATATACAACACATCACAAGTGGCACATGAATAATAAAACTTTTTGTTTTGTTTTCCATTTTGATGAATAATCAATTATTCATACAAAAAATTCCATTCATTGTTTGATATGCATAAGGACTGAATAAAAAAATCACGGAATTACTTAAATATCCTCTTAGTTAGGCAGAGTTTAATTCTCTCTCCTTTCTTCCTCATTTCTTCAAAAGTAACCACCATCCCTGGAAAAAAAACCACTTCACTATCCATCTTCTAAAACTCTTCGATTTTAATTTTGAGTTCACTCTCCAATTGTTACTTGATATGCCATTTGGGAGGAGAAAATTATCTTCAACTTTTGATTTGAAATTATTAAGTTCCCCCGCATGAATTTCTAATGCTAAAATGTAATAAACTAGTGGTGATGGACTTAAATATAATTAGCATATAAAAGGAGAGTGATGAGTTATTTTTATGTTGTAAATTATATATCATCCTACTAATTATTTTACCCACACAAAAAATGATATATATCATACGATGATATTTTTTTATTTATTAATGATGGTTTTATAAATGAGATTCATCATATTTATTACTCTTTCGTGGGTAAAAAGATTTGTAAAATAATGTAGTAGGAAAATAGAAGATTGCTCTTTTACCGTACTATTGGTGATTGTGCTAACAGTTTGGTAAATTAATGAACACTTTTAATGTTATACCAGACTCAGATGGTATTGCCACTTCCCATGTTCGTAAACGAATTAATGTTTGTGGAGAGCCTGGTCGCCGGAGAGAGAAAGTGATCTTAATTTTGTTTGGCAATGAAAACTTGTTTGGTGGGTTATCGGGTAACAAGTTTTTGGATAGTTATCACGTGCATAGCCAATGTTTGTGCGAAAAGAATCGATCATTGTTTTTGCATTTATATTTGAGAGGGGATCGAGGTAAATTCAATTTTCAATATCTCTTAGGACTTGGTTGGACAACCACAACCACACAATTTCCAAATATGACTTGCTAATTGGACAATAATAACAAGAGAACACATTAATCACATGTGGCACAAGATAGACTTGTAATACAAATGCTCATATTAACATAAAAATGTGACATCATATGAGCAACATAGACCCAGCTATAAGCCGCATGCATACACTACTATACTTTCATTCAGATGATACAAGATAGACTTGTAATATGTTAAAATAGTTGACTATTTGTTAGTTGGTTAATTAGTTTAGTTAGGATAGTTAGTTTTTATATCTTTATATAAATGATTCTATGTAATTTTGTTATCATTCTATTCAATATTCAATAAATAATTTTCTTTTCTTCATCTTTCTTGATTCATCAAGAAATCTTTTTCATGCCTCCTACCATTTTAACATGGTATCAGAGCTAATTATTTCTCTTTGATTGATTGCTTCCGCTTATCATTCTTCAATTCCAAGATTCAGCAAAAGTTCAACAAAGAATCATCAAGAATCTAGCCAAGAAGTACCATGTCTTTCTTGCATTTGAAGCTATCATCAAGCAAATTTATCGTCTTATGGGCTTCGGTTTAAACAAGTTGTGCAATGGATGAGAAGCATAACTTCCATAATGTACAACTTAGTCTCAAGTTCCTTGTCTCCTTATTAAAAAAGAAGAAGGAATTGAGGCAACTTTTTCAGGTTTGGATGAGGGTATTTTCAATGGCATGTTCACAACAATATTTGTTTCTTTCAATTACCTTCTTTCATCTTTTATCAATGACAACAAGAATCTACACATTTTTCATCTATTGCCCCCAATTATTTCTCATTTCTTTATTACTCTAGTTTCTTTAC
>NC_032028.1:3339923-3407696 GCF_001865875.1 Lupinus angustifolius | reverse complement strand
TTCTACCCTATGGTGGTTAAGCGTTAGATTGCTTCACATTCAGATTTCAAGACTAGGAGACGGAGATTCGCTCACCAGCAAGAGGAGGTATTAGAGTATATCATTGTGTTCAACACAATTATTTCAAGCTTGGAATGCTTAATACATTCCAGCTTGCGGGGGAATGTTAAAATAGTTGACCATTTGTTAGTTGGTTAATTAGTTTAGTTAGGATAGTTAGTTTTTATATCTTTATATAAATGATTCTATGTAAGTTTGTTATCATTCTATTCAATATTCAATAAATAATTTTCTTTTCTTCATCTTTCTCGATTCATCAAGAAATCTTTTTCATGCCTCCTACCATTTTAACATAATACAAATGCTCATACTAACATAAGCTATAAGTCAATTATTCATAGAGTATGGACCTACCAAATTCGTATGGCATAGAGAAAAAATATTTATTTGTCTACAAAATAATATTTCTCACCTCTTAACTATAAACAAGGAACACCCACCATAAGGAAATTAACACATACTTACCTTATACATTTATCTACTCGCTATCTCTTACTATTATTCTCTCACTCTTACATTCTATATTTCTTTTATATATTGATTTGATCATCGAAAAACATTTTAGGTACTTCCTCCAACATTCTCAAATATCTCTCAGATGACATAGAAGACTCAAGATCAAGTACTTCCAAATCCCACATTCTTAATACAAAAGAATAATAGGATTGGGCCATAAATCCTATAAACTGGTTATGAAACTAATCCGACATTAAATTAAATGTGAGACAATTATTTTTGTGCTGTCCATCACTTTCATCTTGCAAATCAAATGGATCCCAAGAGATTCATCTTGGGTTTAGATTCTATTTTAATATATTTTGGGAAACGCCAATAGTATTTGTGAGGACTTTTCATGAGACGGTGCATCTATCAATGTTTGTTTCTTCTGAAAAAACATAGGCTCGTTGGTGGAAGAAAACGCAGTTTAGTGGGTCCTTGAGAATTAAATAGCTACCCTCCCTTGTATTAATGATTCATATTATCTAATGATTTCATTTTTTCTGTTATTTCTGGTAAGGGTAAGCATAGGTTGGGTTAGGTCGGGTTAAGCCTTGTTTTTACTCGATTCTAAATATTGGTCGGATCACTTTTTTAAATCCAGACCTGGTCCAAGACTCAAAACTAATCCGGCCATAAATAACAATCGGGTCAGCCTTTAAACCTGACTCGACTCTAGATCCGATTAAATATAATGCATACTCATTTTAGATAAAGACTTCTCACTATTATTTATTATTATGACTATGTAGTTTGATATATAAAATGTTATATATATATATATATATTATTAATCATATATACATTGTGTAAAAATTAAAGAATAAATGATATTTTCGACTAAAATGATATCATTACTCTATACACATGTGAGTAGAAACACAGACAAACATGATGAGCGAGTGACCATAGGACGGTACGGGTCGGGTCATGCTTGGTCCCTACCTGGCCCCAAAATATTGATCAAGTCTATTTTTTGAACCTGAACCCGACTCTAGATCCGATCAGATCCGACCCTATTCGGATCCGATCATGATCAGGTTGTGTCGGGTGAGCGGGTAGGGCCGGATCCTGCTCACCCCTAATTCCCAGTGTTGTAAGAACCAAACTATACTAGGCGGTTCAATCGTTTTGACCATTAACCAGATTTAAAAGTGACTTTAGTTTGCAGTCTTAACCGAATAAGAGTTGGACCATTTTAAACCGGGAAAGTTCTAGTTCGACTATGTTAAATCCGGTTAAATCGGAATAACACGGGAAGTAAACCGGATGATTTACTTAAAATTTAAAAAAAACTAAATAATACTCTAATATCTTTTGTTTTACTTCGGTCCAAAAAATATTAAAATATGTTATTTCAATATAATTATACTATTAATTTATATAAAATTTTATATTTATATATAATTTTATATTTAATGGTAAAAATTATTAATTATATATAAAATCATCGAGCCCGACTAGACGGTTTAACTGTTTAAATATAATACGGAATCTTTTCTAGTTTGACGTCCGGCTCAAGTTTTACAACATTGGTTATTCCCCATATGATTCAGAAGTAGACATATGTTGACTCAAAATAATGTACCATTGCATATGTCGTTGCTTATAATTGGTCAAAAAAAATATTAATAACCAAAACTTTAATTTAAATATATTTTTTAACCAATTATAATCACTATTACATGATGTGACATATATTATGGGATAGCAGATCTGCTCCCGTGATTCAGAAATGGACGACACTGCATAATCTGTTTTTTGAAAACCTTCTGTCAAATGTTTTTTTAAAATTATTATTTAAAGATCATGCTTTACCCTTAGACTGAATCTAAGATTTCAATTTTACTTTTATACTCTTTTATCTGTTACTTATAATGAACAAATCATGGAAGATGTATTAATGTTTTTCTCACAATTTGGTTCGTTATCTCCCTCCTTTTAAATTGTGGCTTTTATCAAGAGGATTAGCTAATAGCCCAATATTTATAATGTTGCAACATTTTTTAGTTCGAATGCTAGAATCCAAAGAATGCCTTAGGATTCATCTGCAGTTTAAGATTTATCAGCTGTGGTTGTTGAAACATTATGACCGCGTACTAATTTTTTTTTAAAATAAATGACAAAGACCAAAGAAAAAAAGAGAGGATCAAAACCAGATTTCACTTAAGCTAGCCCAAAAATACAAGTTTAATATATGGGTAGAGATCCAATCCTTTAATCATGGGCATGAAGTGTAAGTTCAACTATTTTATTGGGTCTCAACTTCTGAGCTGAATGGGCTAACAACAGGCTTCTCTATTGTCATCAGTGGCAGATGGGCTTGAAAATCTTATTCTTTAGAATTTAAACTTAAAATACTAGTTTCAAATCTTATTCACAACTTTGCAAAGTATCTGTGAGCAAGATTAGGTGTGTTTTTGTTAACACATTTGTATCTGCTTATGTGCGTGTGTATGCAAAGTTACCACTGTGTTTTTTTTAATATTTTAGCTAATAATTTTAACTTTCTCAGTAACTACTTTTTTTTAATTGCAAATCTAAACTCTCTTCTTTAGCCACTGTTGTGCATAATTAACCTGTTCACTTTTGAAGCTGCCATAATAACTTTACCGTCCGAGACAATAGAAGTAAATCTTTTATGAAAACTTATTATGTACGCTTAGCTATAACAAGAGAATATAACCTTATGTAAACTTATCAAGTGTTTGAAACATCGAACGATTATAGTCCAAGGAGACATGACCATTTCAGGCTTTACAAGATATGCAATTCTTTAAGGCTCTATTTGTTAAAAACAAAAGAACTGAAAGTATATATGAAATATGATAGAGATTTTATAAATGTAACCCATCTTCATATTTTTCTGAAAGAGCCGTATCCTCATATAATTTTCTCCAATAAACCAATGTTTTGCTAATTAGATAAACCATAAAATAAACAAGTAAATGTATTGAATACCTAGAAAAAATAAATATAAAAGTCAAGTATTTCGTTTTAGTAGTAATAGAACAATGTTTAACATCATATTTAAAGACTACGAAAGGTAATTAATAAGTATCTATCAACTGTTTACTTAGACTCAGTTTAGATATTAAATGATATTTTTGCAAACAATTTGCCTGTGACTGCCGTGTATATAAAAGTATTGAAAAAGAGAGAGGTAGTTAGACAGCAAAACTTTTATTGCAAGAGATAGACATAGTAATAGTACCAATCCATATCAATAAGTAATAAGAGTGAACATTTAAACAGAATTAAAATGAATTGTTAACCGCTAGTGACATACCCCTATCAGCGCCCTCACATTATCACCATTCACTTTCCATTATCCGAGATTACATATCCCAATTTTTTTGACACATAATATAAATTAATGTATATGTTTCCTACTATTCAATTTTGTTTAGTAAATATCACAATTATATCGGATTGAAATATGATTGAGAACAATATTAGTAACTGCTTATATGCAGGGACGGTGCTACCTTGATTCCAAGGTGTGCAAATGCACACCCTGGTTTTTTAAAAAAAATATGTATATTATTTATATAGAAAAATGTATGTATTGTTAGTGTATAAGTTCTATATATTATCACTCTATTATCTTTCATCTCATCTGTATTTAGTTATCATCTATTCTTTAAAAAAATAATTTAAGTTAATGTTGGATGATATAATGATCATGTATAAATCTTTACATTAATATATATATATATATATATATATATATAAATATTACACTCTTATCTATAACTTTACAAGACCAAAATTTATTTTTTGTAAATGATATGACATGTTTTATGAAAAACAAATAATACAAATATTACAGTATGTCTTGTTTGAGTCTATCTTTGTCCTTCTTTAGTTTTGTCATTGAATTTGTAAACTTTTATCTAAATGATTTTTATTCAACTGATTTAGTAGTATTTGATAATTAACTTGAGACTTACAACATTAACATGTATAATAATGTTGAATTTGCTTGTTTCAAAGGAATGAATAATCTTTAAGATAAATTAGTTTAAATTGGAAGACACATTTTTACGCATTAGTTCATATTCTTTTGGAGTTAGCAATACAACTCTAGAAAAAGTTTTTTCAACTATGAAAAGTGTGAAAAATAGGTTACCTAATCGAATGAAATATGCGGAAATGAATGATTGTTTAGTGGCTTATATTTAACAAGGAATGTTCAATAATATTGACAAAGAATTGATTACTCAACAAGAAATATAACTTATTTGATTAAATCTTTTTTGCGAAAAAAATGTTATTTATTTGATTAAATATATTTAAATTTTGCAATTTTGACATTAATATTTTCATTTTTTATAATCAATACTATATATTATTTTAATTTTTGAATATGTTACACACCTCGCCTCTAGGTCCTAGATCTTTCTATGCTTATATGCATTCTTATTTAATTGCAAACAAACTTAAGTTTTCTAACTTCCATATAGTGTTAGATTTATCTGAAATATATTTTATCATTAGCTTTTGGATTGAAATATTTTATCATTAGCTTTTGGATTGAAATATTTTATCATTAATGCATTTTAATCCATCAAAACACACCCACATTTCTTTTGAGATAAAAATCTCAAATATATGTTCCTTTTTTTATACATCTGAAAAACAAAAGAAAGAACTAATTAAGGCTTTGGAGTGCATCATCTAAGAGAAAACTATCAATCTCATGGAGAAGAACTCAATATCCTTTTTGGTTACAATGGCAATAAAAAAGAACTCCAATATAAGAGTGTTTCAAGATTAAATCCGGATATTTTTTGGCACATTGGAAATAAAAAGAAAAAAAGAAATCCTGATATTTAAGTATATGTACCAATGTGATTTTTATTTAAAACAACGCAATAAACTAGAACACGGTCTTTGGAACATGTAACATTAGTTTAGTGGTAATATATAATTCGATCATTCATATGTCTATAGTTTTTTTAATTAATAAAGACAAATTAAAACTCATTTCGCTAATATCAGTGACTCCATAAAAATATACTGCGAAGAGATGTGGTTCATAATTTTTTTGGATGTATTCACAGTAGAGTAAATTCGAAATACAATTATTCTACTATTAATATAGTTTGTTGATTTACAATCCCTTTTCGTATTCTAGGATGTTCAAAACAAAATAATGGAAGGAACCAAAACCTATAGATTTGGAGGTTCAAACTCAAAAACAAATTGAAAATGACAACTTATTTTTTTTTTATAGTTATTTGAGAAAATGAGTAATGTTACATAAATAGAATGTCTAACAAGAACTTATTCAGAGATTCGACATCAGCCACTTCTAAAACCCCAGTGTATTATTTTTATACAAAAAATTGAAAATATAAAATTTACTTGACCTTTAGTTATATTAATATTTTTAATATATTTAATGTATACAAAATCTTTGAAACAAAGAGTGTTACATTCGCAAGCTCCAAGTACCCCAGTGGAATCTGCAAAGAAAAGAACCAATACGATAGCCATTCACAAAACCTATATTATACCGAATAAAATAAACAAAGCATACGACAAGAACTACGCCATCAATTAGAATAGGGGTATAGTTTGCATTAATTAATGAAGAAATAAATTCTATAAAAACAAATAAAAAGTAATATGGTAAAAGTGGCGTTCTGTCCAACGTTTCTATAAAAGCTTAAGCCAGTTGGCCTACACTTACTTGTATTTGAGAATGTCACTATTTGGATAAAAAAGTTTTACTTTTTCCTTTTTAGTGAGCTTGAAAAGTTTTACTTTCTTTTATCCATCCAAGGTTCTATAATATATTTCAACTTAACAATCTCAATTTATTTGCATATCATTAAACATGATATCATATTTGAATACATAGTTAGTTTTAAATGAAAAATGTTGAAATAACTGACGAAGTTAAGTCAATAGTGCTATATGTTTCACTATATTATTCATTTAGCTTACTGTATTTTGAATTTAGTTCCTATAGATTAATCAATTTTTATTTTTGTCCATATAAGTTAACTGGATTTTATTTTAATCCCTAAAAGCCAAATTTATGTACATGCTTTTGTTGGTTAATATTTTGTTTGCATACATACTTTTAATGGTTGTACTTAACACTTTTTTGACACCGTACATAAACCCTAGTTTAATATTTTTGTTAGAATGTACATGAAGCATTGTCTTCTCAGTGACATGCTTGTTTACTATTCATACTATCTTAATCAGTAGTTTCAATGTTGTTCACTTGTTTAAATCTATTTATTTCATTTAAAATGTGTCAATGTCTTTATTAAGAAAGAAAAAACATTCCGAAATTATATTTAAATAATTTATAGACATTAAAACCAAAACACATTAACTAATTGAATGATGTGACTAGGTATATAATACTACAGATATAGCTCCATTAATATTTTCCATCCTAACAACAAATACAAAATATAAAATATTCAGAAAGCATAAAAAGTAAAAGGTTAAAGAATTCCAGGAACTAAAATCAAAACTAGATATAATTGTAGGGCCCAAAAACATAATTAAGGCTTAAAATAATTGTTCACAACTTTACTCTAGAAGCTGACTTAAGGGGAAGATCATTATTCAAATTATTATAGGAGATAGTTTTCCAATATTGTTCACAAAATCATTATATTAAAGAATCAAAACAAATATTTCATCTAAGCCTTTTGTTTGATAATCTAATTTTGGAGGAGAATGAAAGATGAAAAATGACTTTAAAAAGTCGATTTATTGTTTAGAAGTTAGGTGAAAGAGAGAAGAATATTTTGAAGGGTTTTTAAAGCCTCATAAAACCCTCAACGTACATATTTTCATGGATAAAGATTAGTTATTTCAAAGTTTGTTTCAAACAATGTATCAAACTAATGAAAACTTGTCATGTTATTAAAAAAATAAATATTCATTATTTTATATTGTCATTAACTTGATACATGGTATCAAACATACTTTGAGACAACAAAATTTTAAAATGTTATCATATTTACTCAAATTTGAGATTTTTCTAGTGATAAAATATCAAAATAAATAAACGTAACTAATAAAATTATATAATTACATCATTACTTATTCTCATTATTAATTACATTTTAAAGAAAAATAAAAATTATTTTTACAGTATCATTACTTTACCCTTTCCCTTGTGATTAGGTGTTAATCCATTTCCTTCTCTTTTCCTAATTGACTTCAAGCATACCTCAAAAATTTGGATGCAAATTCCATGGAGAATCTCCATATCCACACGTTATAGCAGTATTGTGAATAAATAAAGAAAATTGATTGCTAACTATCAGCCAAATGCAACGGGCATTTAATATTTGATCGACAGCCGCATGTTTAGTGTTTTAAGGTTTTACCAAATTGGCATGTGGGTAACAAAAATCTTCTATATCATTATCTTTATTAATTTGGCATGCAGACTTTCATTTCATCTAAAGTTTTACTACTATTTTTAACAAATATTCTGTACACATTATTCTATATTATTTACATGTAACCGGTGAATTAGTCATTAACTATGTAGACCAAATAACTGCATGTCTTAGCGTTATCACAAACCTCTAATTTTTCTTCCTTGAACATGTGACTAAAATCTTATGATGTGATTTTAGAGAAGTTTAAAATCTGTGCACTGACAGTATAAAGTTTTTTACACTGTTAGCACATTATCTATCATTAATTTGTTTTACTTTTGTTTTGTTTGAGAGTCAATAGTAGTTAACAAATCAATGATAGATGATGTACTGACAATGTAAAATTTTTTACACTGTTAGTGTATAGATATTAAATCCTAATATTAAATGAAAATTTGAATGTACATAATGCTTCTCATATATAAAGTAATGCATTTAATATCTTCTCTATTTAATGTTCTGAGGATTTACAATTTCTACTTTAGGCACAAAACAAAAAAAGATTTGGAATTGGATGCTGTCTATAATACCACAATATTGGATGCATTTACAGATTTACTTTTTATCCACCTTTAATCAAATTTTTCGTCCCAAAAACAACGTGGCTTGATGAGTCCTTTGTTTTTTGAAGTATTTAATTTGCATGCGTCCAATTGTATCAATACACCAAAAAAGTCACAAGCACAGAGTAAATAAATGTTTAAAAAATGTAAAGACTCGAACAAAAAAATATTTTTGTATGAACTACAACCAAAAACACATTATTTTCAAAGGAATATAAATCCTATGTAAGCCTTTTATTTAATACATCTTTTACCTACTAATAAAATAACTTGTAAGCTAAAGTACTAATATACTAAAAGAATTGAACATTACTCTTATCCCGCCTTCAATTTATAAGCCGTTTATGGAACACTGGTGTACTAATTAGTGAGCATTAACATTTTTTGGGGTTATTATTAGTGAGTAATATGTTTATCTTTATAAAAAGTCAATACAACCTTAATTATGATTTTTTCAATTCTATTACCAGATATTTAATAAGAAAGATAATGAGTGAAATATAGTAACTATAATCATAGAGATAAATAGTAAACTACTGCATACATAAATATAATTCAAATAAACACATTAACTCTGATTCTTATTCAATATATCCCAATCTTGTAAGACAATTAAAAGGGGTGGGAGTATTAGTTAAAGTGTGTTTGCTCACTTGCTGATTATATTTTTGAAGTACAATCAAAAGTACAAATATCATAACTCTATGGTTAAATAACTAATTCATTTTATGGTGTGTAATTGTCCTTTCAATAAATGTCATTCATAAAAATTAAATCAATGATATTTTAGTCTTTCTAAAAATTTATTAGCATGTTTTACATTATTAGATAAATGCATTTTTCGCCAACTATATTTTAATTGTTGAAGAATACTGAACAGTAGATATATTGATTATAAATAGGACTCCCAACTTTAATTTCATCTCATTTGATTCTTAAACTTTTATCATTTATAAAAGGGAATGAAGTATCTCCTTGCATAAGGAGTTAAGTTATTTCCTCCTGCCAGTGAAATTATGACATGTGTCATGTTTCATCATTTTCTATAAAATTATTTTTAAAAATAAACAATAGCACACATGTCACATTTTTATTGGCTAGAGGAGATAAATTATCTCCTTATGTAAGGAGATACATTATTCTCTTTATAAAATATGTCATTTATGTTAAATCCCTGTTAACTTATTTGAAATCTGACCTTTCTTTTTTAATTGTACATCATTTTTAACAATTCCTTCCTTCTTTTAGGCACATCACTCCCTCACGTTTTTAATAGTTCCTTCTTTTACTGTGCTCTTCCACAATTAGTATAGAAAACTGAAAGAATACAATGTTTTCTCTTACTCATATTAAATCATAATAAAGGTGGTGAGAAGTGGTTCATTCTAAATCTAGAGTAACACTGTTATTATATCCATGGTTTCAAACTTTCTAACATACGTGTTCTGAATAATATGTGTTCTATCATAGCCAGAATATTCATCTCACATTATAATATAACCAGAAATAAAATTGCATAATATCAATTATTGAATTGAGTCCCACAAATTTTGTACTTTGTGGCAATCAAGTGCAAGAAAAAGTTTTTTAATTTGAAATGCTTAAATGGTGGTGTATAGTTTGGACTTTGGAGTGTAATGAAATTATGGAAATTGAAGAAAATGAGAAATAAAAGGGAATTGAAATGGTTACTAGTGAGCTCTTTTTCTTCTCCCCATTGATAGAGTTAAATGGAAGAATTTCCCAGGATATTAAATGGGGAGAGGGGATTGTTATAGGGTGAGAACGGAGGAGCCAATATATATTTCTCTTTCATCATTGAATATGGGTTGATTGCTTGAAATTTTACTGTTTGGAAGAAGAACAGTCTTCCCATACTCTTGCTATTTTTTATTATATTTTTAAATAAATAAATTAATGGCGTAGATTAAAAAAATTAAAGGTCAGATTTTACTGTTAAATAAATTAACAAAGATTTAACAAAAGTATTTATTTTATGAATGATAGAAGTTTAAAGTTTGATTGGGATGAATTAAAGTTAATGGTCATATTTACAAAAAGTTTAAAGTTTATGAGTGTTATATACACTTTTTCCTATTATTTGTATTAGCCTATTAAAAACAAATACATTGACCTATTTAAAATCAGATCAATTAGATTGTAGCCTCATAATAAAATATACTTTTACTCACGTAATATAAGGCTTAGATGTGTTGCCCAATCTAACATACTAAAGTACTCTGGAAAGAGAAGTGTTCTAAAAAATTAAGAAAAAGTTATATGCAATAACATATATATCATTTTATCACTAATGATAAGATATATTTATCCTTTAAATTAAGTTAAAAGGAAAAATAACAGCCTCATCTGATACCTGACAAAATTTTGATCTAGGAGTTTGGCCAATGTAATAGTCTACCCAACTCAAGTAGGCTATAAAGGAACATCATATAAATTAAACATGGATGAATTTCTATCGCATACTATAACAAACTATCTGTGCAGGATACCATTACAGTACTTGGAAAGCTCTCTCATTAGGAGAGTAGGTTGACGATCTATCAATGAAAGGACATTATTGTAAGCACAAACTGTTAAAATATACTAAATCTCTATCTAATTGATAGATGAATGTATATAATTAAAGTGACTCAGTTGCAAAAATGGGTTTCTCCTATTTGCCTTTCAAACCACCTTTTAATGATGTAAAGTAACATAACCATTAGAAGATAGTAAACAAGGGCAAATCACAAAGTTGTTTTTACATGTGGAAAAGAAGGATTTCAGGGTTTAGTTATGGAAATTAATACCAAGTTAAGTGAGCGTTGAGTGACGTGAAGTCTTTCATTTAATCCCCTCATCTGCCCCTTCAGTGCATAGGGTCCCCTTTGCCTTTAAAACCTCACCCTCCCCCCTCCTTCACTTATTCAATCACCAAAGCAAAATTCCCCTGATTTCTAATTCTCAATTCTCAATTCTCAATCCTCACCCTCCCTCTTTTTTAGCATCTAAAAAACTTGCCAATTGCCATAGTCATAGTATACCTTTGTGTTTCTCAAATAAAACAAAAAAAACATGCCTCCAGCCATGCCAGATTTCTCTAACACAGTGAAGCTCAAGTATGTTAAACTTGGGTACCAATACCTTGTGAACAATATTATAACCCTTACCCTTGTTCCCATCATGGCTGCAATTTTCATGGAGGTACTACGTTTAGGACCAGATGAAATCCTAAACCTTTGGAAATCTTTCCACTTTGATTTTGTCCAAATTCTATGTGCTTCTTTCCTCTTAATCTTCATAGCCACCGTCTACTTCATGTCCAAGCCACGCACAATTTACCTTGTTGACTATGCTTGTTTCAAGCCACCGGTCACGTGCCGAGTACCTTTTGCTACCTTCATGGAACACTCAAGGCTTATACTAAAAAACAACCCCAAGAGCGTCGAGTTTCAAATGAGGATTCTCGAGCGATCTGGCCTAGGTGAAGAGACTTGTTTGCCACCCGCAATTCATTACATCCCACCAAAACCAACCATGGAAGCCGCCAGAGGTGAGGCTGAGCTTGTTATCTTCTCAGCCATGGATTCATTGTTCCAAAAAACCGGGCTTAAGCCTAAGGACGTAGACATTCTCATTGTCAATTGTAGCCTTTTCTCTCCAACACCTTCTTTGTCTGCCATGGTTGTTAACAAGTACAAGCTTAGAAGCAATGTTAAAAGTTTCAATCTCTCGGGGATGGGTTGCAGCGCGGGGTTAATCTCAATTGACTTAGCTCGCGATCTTCTTCAAGTTCATCCAAACTCAAATGCTGTTGTTGTGAGCACGGAGATTATAACACCAAACTATTACCAAGGTAAGGAGAGAGCCAAGCTTCTTCCAAATTGTTTATTCAGAATGGGAGGTGCTGCTATTCTCTTATCAAACAGAAGAAAAGAGCACAAGAGAGCAAAATATAAGCTAGTCCACGTTGTTAGAACTCACAAAGGTGCTGATGATAAAGCACACCATTGTGTGTTTGAAGAGGAAGACAGAGAAGGAAAGGTAGGTATCACACTTCAAAAGGATCTTATGGCTATTGCAGGTGAAGCTCTCAAGTCTAACATCACCACCATGGGTCCTCTTGTTCTACCTGCTTCAGAACAGCTTCTATTCCTTCTCACACTCATTGGAAGAAAAATCTTCAACCCAAAATGGAAGCCATACATTCCTGATTTTAAACAATCGTTTGAGCACTTTTGCATCCATGCTGGTGGCCGTGCTGTGATTGATGAGTTACAGAAGAACCTTCAGCTCTCCGCGGAGCATGTTGAAGCTTCTAGGATGACCCTTCACCGCTTTGGGAACACTTCATCTTCATCACTTTGGTATGAGCTTAACTACATTGAATCCAAAGGGAGAATGAAGAAAGGAGATAGGGTTTGGCAGATAGCATTTGGAAGTGGATTTAAATGTAACAGTGCTGTGTGGAAATGCAACAGAAGCATTAAGACCCCTCTCGATGGACCTTGGTCTAATTGCATTGATCGTTATCCAGTTTATATTCCTGAGATCGTTAAGCTCTAAGTTCTTGGAGAAGAAAAATAAACAAAAGGTTACTTTGATTTCAGTGATGATCTTCTGCTAAAGAAGATGAGTACTTATTTGTTATCTGTCTGTCATACCTGTTATCCCCTTTTTTAAAATATTTGTATTATCATTTTTCTTCAAACAATTACATTACCACCTTGAGATTTTGCATAGAAATTATTCCCAATGGGTCTTCTATGCATTGATCAATGTGCATAATGTAAGGGAAACATAACTCTGGTTTGTAGTTTCTTTGTATTTACTTACATTTGGAAGCTTGTAATTAGAACTTGAAATGTAAGAAATATATTGGTGAAATTAGTTTTTCAGCAGTACGATTTTCCGGTTGTGCTGAATGTTAAAGATATATCATATATCCATTCTCGGGGTCAAGTGCTTCTAGATTCAAGTATCTAATCTCACAGATAAACTATTCGGTAGCACAAAACATTTTCATCGTAACTAGTCACTTCAGATATATACTAATATTTTTAGAATAATTACAAAAAAAACTTAAGTATAAGTGAAATACCAAGTTTATATTTTGTAATATCTCACTAATAACACAAAATAATTATGACTAAAAAAATTATATAATAACAATATAAAAGTTTTATTCACTACCTGTTCATTATTTATCATCTATTTTTTATTATTAAAAAAATAATACAAACAAATAGTGAATGATATACTGTAAATAAATCTCTATATTGAAAATACATAAATATTATACTAATGACTGCTATAAAATGATTACTTTTTTGAATACTTTTTATGGTTATAGCGAGTATTATTTTTAATCAAATCCGTCAAGGTACCATATAGCGGTATAATAATTTACATTTTGATTCATTAATTAAATCACATATAGTTTAAATTATATATATTATAATAATATTAGTTTAAATTATATATATTATAATAATATTAATGTTAAAAAACTAATAAAGAATGTTATAATAACTTTATTTGTACTATTTATTAAAACAAATGCATAACTTAAGCTTGATGATATACTCTATTTTAAAAATATAAACTAATATATTAATTGTATAATTAATCTTCCATAATAATATTTTAGAAAAAACTAAAACACTTTCATAAAAACAGTTTCATAACTTAAGTGACTTAAATGAAAACCCAAGAGTATGAATGTATCAGTAGTTTCGGTACAATTACTAATTTTTGGGTGCATATATGGTGTTTGACAGTTAATATTATTTTATGTCATAATTTTATGATTGGTTAGAAAATTACTTTAGGATTAAATTTTAATTTAAATATTTTTTTTATCAATTACAAAGTTATGATATATGTATTAACACTAAGTATAAGACAACAAATATGCATACCTCAATTTTCTCTCCCACTTTTCATAATCATTACTATAGGTGCAGAAATGGATATTATCTGGTTCCTCATAAACAAAAATTGAATATTATGATTCCCCACCAATAACCCCAAAATTTTATAAATACTCAGTATATTATTTACACCTTATTTATATTATTTTTATTCAGCAATTAGAAAGGAATAATAAATAATGTAGTGATAATATGAAAAAAATTTACTCGAGCATAAATCTTTTTTCTCAACGTTTATTCCCAATATTCGCCCTTGTTGGACAGTCGTTTTATGAACTATGGACTTCCCAACGGGTGACATCTTATTTATAATTTTTAACATTGAGAAGTTCCCTTGTTTCTAACTCTAGGTTATTGACATCTCGATTGCTTTTTTTTTAAATGTTGAGAAGTTGATTTATGAGCTACCAAATTCTGTTTGGTTGAATTTTTATTGTTTTAAATTAAATAAAAATAAACTTCTCAATTTCTTAGTTGTTTTAAAGGATAGTCTCCACTAGAGTGTTCATGATGAGTTTGAATCAATTTTGAGACAAAAAATCATTCGATCCAAAAACATAAATAATATATCACTGAGTTTGGTTTCGTTGATTTATATTAAAAAATTTACTCTAAGAATTATATGTGATTTTGGTTCATTTGGTTTGTTTTTCTAATAAAAAAATCACAAGTGCAGTACACTTTTAAAAATGTCATCAAGTTCACATAAAAAATATATCCATTTCAAAATTACATGTTTAATATATTTTTAAAAACGTTAAATTCGCATAAAAGTTAATGAATTTACTCTAAGACTTCTACTCCCAAGTGTAATACACGCAAATATTTGATTGAATACTTTAATCCAAACAAAAAATGAAACACCGCAAAAGCAACATCAATAACATTTGAACATAACTTTAACAATAAGAAAATATTATGAAATAAAGAATAAACTTTCAATAATTATAAAAAATATAAAATATACATTTTACATTATGAAATTCAACTAAGAAATAATATTTATTATTTTGTGTATAAGTGATTAGTATTAGTTGACTCTGTTTTTTAAAAAGTCACAAAAAAAAAAAAAATCAGTCAGTTTTCTAAAATCAATGATCAACATGACCAAAACAATTTTTGAGTTCTTGTGGTTTTCTTTTTTTGGATTGATATTTGGTTTATATTTCATATATGTCTGGATTTGATCCCCTAGTCTTGTTACAATGATAAGATTATTTGTTTTATGATCTAGAAGTTGTGTTACTTAATTGATAACATTTTTATAAAAACATAAATTAAATTTAGGAAATGTAATTGATTAGGATATTAGCATAGAGTTTTGTTGGGACAGAGGATCTTTGTCTATCACAAATAATAGTAGAATACATATATATTTTTTAAGTGGATGGAATACTTGCAATTTTTTATATTTTTCATTTTTTTTGTATCTCGTATGTTAGACTGATCAAGATAATTACGGTAAAAGAAGATTAGTTAATATTAAGACAAGAAAGAAAATGAATGAGTTTTATTCGAGAGTGATGTATTTATTGAATCATAGATTTATGTTTTCTTTTAATACAAATTTTCATTTTTTAGTTTGTTATGATGTTAAAATAAGGTTATTACATTTACGTTCTGGTAGTGCACTAAAATCATTGTGATTGCGCTAATTGAATTAGAAAAAGTTTTCTTTATGTGTCTTGAGATGCATCCTTATTTATCCATCAACAAAAGTTTAGATTGAGAATTGGATAACGCACAACTACTGGTGTATCTGACTTTAATAAATGTATCAATTTCTAGTTAGATTTACTTTTCTTAAATAAATTAAAATGTACTTACTCCACACGTTAAAATTCCAATTATAAAATATCTCTTAAATATGCAGTTGGAAGTTATCCTTTATTTTCAATTTGGTGGCTGTCAATTGGTCCGTGATGTACCAGTGTATTGCAAATTTGCAATGCATTAAATGGATAGTTCTTTTCTTTTACTCTCTGGTTCCAGTCAATGTAGGTGATGGGTTTTGATTAAGGATATTTTGATAATTATATTACTTCTTTTGATGTAAAATTTTGAGTTATTACCAAAATAATATATTTATGGACAAATTGTATTTCCTATGCACATTTCTTACTTTTTTACTATGAAAATCTCGATTCATAACTACAATAATACATTTGTGGAGAAAATCATGGCTGCTATACATGATTTCAATAATATGTTTTTTACAAAATTGTGGCTTGTGGATTGATTTCATTTTTATAGTTTGAAATCGTAGCTACCGACCATAATTTTTATTCTTATTTTTATTTTCTGTGAAATTGTATCTGCTGACCACAATTTTCTTATTTGTATTTTTTAAACAAATTAAATAAACATCGTACATTGATAACTAAATTAATAAATGGTCTACTAGCTGATAGACATGATTTTTTGAATGAAGAAATATAAAAAGCAAAATCATGGTTGAGAACTATGATTTCAAAAAATTAAAATAAAAAAAAGGGTTTAAGTAAAAAAAAAATGATGTGTTAAAAAAAAGAAATTCACAATTGATATTTCTCTCATCCCAAAACTTCTTTCCTTTGATTTTTTTTTATCCCGAAATAATGAATTGAGTTACTATAGACATTTTGGATGTTGCTATTGAAATAATCTTTCTGATTACATTTTCTATGACTCCGCCTATTTCATAATTTTATGGTAAAAAAAAAGCAAGAAAGCACAATTTAGTAAAAAATGCTATAGTTTAGTAATTACTCAAAAAGTTACACTAAAAGGTAATAAAATTGTCAGCATACTCTTTTCACATAAATTTTAAATAACAGAGGGTGATGAATATCATCTTGAGATGAATATTTTGGGTTGAAGAAAGGTAAAATTTACATCAGCATCTGAAAATGAGACTCCAAGTGATGAGAAGTCCAAAATTGAATATAATGTAAAATAAAGATTTTTTTTAACATTATTTTAAATATTATTCAAATTATAATATTCGTAATTTTTTTTTTAACAATCAGTACAATATTGTTCCATCTGTAGTCAATCACATTTATTAAGACTAAGGTCTGATAGATATATTTTATTATATATCCTGGATATTATCTAACTGTATACTAGAAATAAGTGGGATGAAAAATAAAATCACAAGAAAATGGCAAGTATAAGACAGGCATTTTGATTACATTTCATTATCTGCTCGAATATTTTGTATTGTGATGGACACCTTAATAGAAGAAGTAAAGTTAAAGCCAATAAGATGGGTTCCCTGTTAGGTTAGAGGCGTATAAACTTATTAAAAACAAAAAAAAATAAGAGTGTAATGTCTATACAATAATATCATAAAGATTTATATATAATCATGTATCATCTGTCTTTCATTTATATTATTTTTTATGAAGAATAAATAATAATTAAAAATGAATGGTAAATAATACTCACAGTATTAAAAGCTCTTGCATGATACTATCATGTATTAGAAACAAAATTGTAGTCTGAATTATATCCAACCATTTTAGCCTAGCCAGAAAGAACTCGTTTTATCCTCACACAATGAAAGATGGTGAAACTAAACTTCAAGGACTGTCTACCAAACTTTTAAAGATTCATAAAAACTGCTACTAAGTTGGCAAACAGAAATAGAAGAAAGCCAAAACGAACATGATCTAAATTAATACAACTTGCTAGTTTTAGAATGTCACTGGCGCCATTATGGGTAAGAACTGGGCAAATTCACCCATATGGTGCACCTTGTTGACCAAAAAATTACGGTCTTGTACCTTTTAGGAAAATTACAAACGTAGTGTAACTTTCCTGTAATCGGCAATAGAAATGGCGATTTCAGTTTTTTTGTTTGACTCCCTCCAAAATCGGCAATAGGGGGAAGTTTTATTTAATTATATTTTTTTCCCTCCCCCTAAATCGTCAATGGGGAGATATTTTTTTATTTTTTTTCCTCCTTCCCCCTAAACTGGCAATGGAGGGGGAGTTTTTGTTTTTGTTTTTTGTTCTCTCCCCCCTAAATCGGCAATGGGGGGGGAGTTTTTAATTTTTCCCTCTCCCCTAAATCGGCAATGAGGGAATGACTTTGAGAGTTAAACAATTAAAATTTTAATAGTGTCAGATTTTATTTTTTTGTATAATATTAGTGTTGTAAAAAATATTTTATTATTTTGTTCTGTTGTTAGGTTATGATTGACAAAAGTTATTATGTTGTCTGCTGTTAGAGTTAGTGCTTGAAAAACTAAACCCTAAAACTAATAATATAACTTCCCTATTGCCGATTTAGGGGGAGAGAGAAAAATAAAAAAAATCAAAAACTCTCTCTCATTGCCGATTTAGAGAGGAGAGAACAAAAAACAAAAAAGGGAGGAGAGAAAAAAATAAAAAATATATATATAAACCCCTGATGATTTAGGGGGAGAAGGGAAAAAAATACAATTAAATAAAACTCCCCCATATTACCGATTTTGGGAGAGTTAGACAAAAAAAATAAAATCGGCATTTTCATTGCCGATTCCAGAAAAGTTACACTAGTTTTATAATTTTTCTAAAAAGTATACCAAGACTATAATTTTTTGGTCAAGATCATCATATAGGTGAATTTGCCGTAAGAACTGGTGGCAGGGTGTGAGGGGCATTACCAATCACCAGTACAAAAGCAAAGACCATTAAATCTTGTTATGTTCTGATTCAAGTACATTAATGCCGTTTTGGTAGATTATATATATTATTCTTCTTATCCTTCTATGAATAATTAAATGATCTAGCAACATTAATTTAATAATCTATTTATTAAAGAATATTACAGATAGCAGTGTATAAATCCAGAGCCTGACAAACAATGGGCTGGTGATTGAACGCGCCAAATTTATTGCAGTATTTGAGTTTGATTGATCAGAAAAGAAAAGGTACAATTAGCCCTGACTATTACTCCACCTTTCTTGTTACCATTTTTGTCTGTAGTAGATTTAAATTATAATTCCTCATCTGTTCGTGTATTATTGTTTATCTTTATCAACTTAAGTCTAAACATATGAATATGAATATGTTACTTTTATAAAGTAAAATATTATTTTTTATTTGTTCTCAAATTCTGATTTGTAAGAAATAGAGAAATGGAAAGGTTAAGAACAAATGATCTTCCTTCCTCTTTTAGCTTCTACGATTATAAAGAAAGACTAAATATGTTTCTCTTATTTCTTTCATCAAATAATAGGCATGCTATTTTATTGTCCATTCGAATTATACAAGTAGCTTGTTAGATATACATACACAGCTATTAAATCTTATATTTAAATTTCCTTTTTCCAGAAAATTTAAGTGGATAGTATAGTTTGATATATATTTTAAAATATTTATAAAAGTGGTTTAATTTTTAGGGAACACGTGGATGAGATTCACGAATTTAGAGAAGTCGATAACCATCAATACGACTTCCCTGCGATCACGAGACTATTACATGTTCTCTCCTCCATGGAAGTCGTGCTTCTCATGCACGAGTTCCACTTTTTTTTAGAAGTTGTGTTCTTTAAAGACGATTTCCATTATAAATTAATAAGCAATGCGTGAGTGTTGAGCTATTGACCTTTAGGTGACCATGTAAACTAAGAATTACTAGGCTAGATAATATTTTTATTATTAATTTATAATGGAAATCGTCTTTAAGGAACCCGACTTCTAAAAAAGTGGAACTCGTATACGGGAAGCACGACTTCCATGGAGGAGAAAGAACATATAAGAATCTTGTGCCTCAAATGCACGAGATCATAGGGTATTCACATTGCTGGTCCACGACTTTCCAAACTCATGGATCTCATCCGCGAGTTTCCTAAAAAATACACTATTTCAGTAAATATTTTGAAACATATACCAAACGTGTGATAGTGTAGTCAAACTATATTATCATAGTAATTTTTTCCCCTTTATTTTGGGAAAAAAGAGAAATGGGACGTTTTGTGTTAATTTCCTTTTGCTTTTCCAAATAACCAACAAAAATTCCTTTTGCTTTTCCAAATAAGTAGATCTATGTTAGTTTACAAAACTAATTGTACACTTAAATGAGCTTGTCAATGCAATTATTGGTTTGCCTTTTCTCATTCTATGTTGCTGCCCATCTTTGTCGCATCTTCTCAGAAGGTTCAACCGGACCACATGATCATCTGTCCATTCCATTAACTTGGGATATAGAGAAAACTGCACAACTAGAATAGCACTTAGAATCTTCAAAGTGTGGTTATCACTTATCACTGTCTTTTAAGTTGAACTCATATCAACCCTCACCATCAGTAAATGTAAATGAGTACTGGCAAATCTCTTGTAAGACACAAATGAAGAACACACGATGTGTTTCTAAACTCCTACAGTAGTCTTCAACAAAACAAATCATAAAAGCTACTTGGGACAATTTTGAATGTTGACAGGCAATTAATAAACAATACTAAGAAACTTTTGAATATCTATTGTATCACAAGTCTGTGTCATATTTAACTACATTATGTCTCATTAATTATTGGATGTTTAACTAAGTAACAACTGGAATCCTTGACATAACATGTAAAATGTGATACACTCAAAAGAGAAAACATACATTTATAGATTTTATCCTATATCAGATGATTTCATAATGATTATCATAAATCAAGTTCATTAATAAAATATTAAATTTGAAGTCTTTTTTATCATTTTTTTGGTTTCATTTTCTTCTAGAAATTGAACTAACTTTCATTTGATATACTCTTTTTATATACTTTCTTCTATAAATCTTCTTTACATATGTCTAAATCACCTAAGATATGTAATTCTACTCTTTTTTCTACAAAAGGAATCACTCTAACATTTTCTTTAGTGTATTCATTTATAACTTATTTTCACTCATTCACCGTAATATTCTGATATTGTACATGAAGTTTATTACATTGAGTGACATATAATATTGTATATCTTATATCAGTGGGTTAAAATTTCTCCCTTGAAAGATGTCAATTTATCACAAACATGAAGCGTCATAATCATGTATAATTGCATTTATTGGCTCCAATTTGATAAAGCTCATCTCGTGATCCTACCTAATTTTGCTTTATGATGTTAAATGTTTAACACTTGACACCAACTTTTTTATTAAGAAGATACAGTTAACATGAATTCACATAGAAGGAAAGTTCCTGACTTTTTTTACATATCTGTTTTATATAAACACATGAGGCAAGAATGCTTTAAAAAATATGTCAGTTATTATCAGCTCATTCAGCCTTAACTACCAACACTACCTTTTCCACTCCCTTGAACAAGGTGTGATCCATTTAGAGTCCTTTCTTACATGACCCCAACAGAGTAAAATGCAATACCAAATTAGGATAGTTCATATAAAACAGATTCAAACTAGTAACTAACTATAGACATGCTATGACACCTAATCAAATTAAAATAC
The DNA here is from genome assembly GCF_001865875.1 of Lupinus angustifolius. Taxonomy (NCBI): domain Eukaryota; kingdom Viridiplantae; phylum Streptophyta; class Magnoliopsida; order Fabales; family Fabaceae; genus Lupinus; species Lupinus angustifolius. The sequence continues at coordinate 3,385,801 of NC_032028.1, read as the reverse complement.
AACTGCACAAATAATAATAATCTTCACATACTACAACTAAGTGGGGTTGGCTACCAAATATATCCTTTTGAGAAAGACTAACACTAAATAATTGTAACAAGTAATTTTTGATATAGTATCTCTTTTTATAAATATTCTAAAACAAAAATTATTAAAAGACTTATCATTGTCAAATGGAGACTAAAGAAGCCTTCCTACCTAATAGAAACTGAAATAACATGAGGATAGAAAAAGCCAAATAGTTAATGCACTTAGAGATGAAATAACTATATGACAGTGAAATCTAAACATATACAATTATACAATAAGAGTGAGTTTTTGTGTAGAACCAATTTGGAAGAATTATGAGTTGGGAGTGAGGAACAAAAATTAGAAAGAGAAACGGACCTTCGATCTGACGGCGGCGACGGATGAATTTAAAAAAGCCGTGAACATATGTTTACGGCTTCAATTAAAGTTGTGGTTGTAGTGTCTAAATCATGAAAATAACTTTAATGAATTGCATAACAATAGAAAAGTTATGGTTGCAATTGTGAGTGAAAACATGCTATGTGGATTATTAGAATAATATCAATTAATTATTAATAGATTAGACTGGATATTTTTATAAATAAGTTAGTCTAAAACTTTTTAAAAACATATTTATCTTAAAAGACTATATTTCGAAATTATAAAAATAAACAATTCAATTGGATATATGCTCAAAGTTTATTAAGGCGTGTGAATTTAATTATATTATATATTAATATTTATATTATTTTAATATAAACTAAAACTATTATATGTTAAATTTGAAAATAAAAAATCAGTTTAATTGTTAATGGTAGATATTTCTATTTAAAAACATATGTCTTAGTCTATTTAATTTAGTTCTATTGCCCTATTTAAGAATCTTATAATATAATAGACTTTGTAATAGGTTTACATAGCACAATAGAATTTTAAATAGATGAGACATATGCCTTCAAATATTTTTAAATCGATAAGTAAATTATGTTATACTATTAGATGCTATATTGGTGAGATTTGTTTTATATAAAGTCTGATGTTATCTTTTTTTATCCTTAGTTGTAATATAACTACAATTTTATGAAATCTGCTTTGATTTTATAACTCATTGAGACCAAATTCACATGAATTTCAATGTCTATGGATTTTCAATTATGAGATATGTGGCAAATTAAGTCTCCATGGGAAAAATAATGGATAAGTTGAAGTGATAAAACACTCATATTTGTGTACTTTCCCATTCCTAATAGTATACATAAATTATGAATTTAGATCCTCTTCATGAATTGCACATCTTCATTCAGTATTAGAATATTAAGTTACAATATTTCTAAAACGAGAGTGAAAGAATAGAAGAAAAGTATTTGTCTTATTGGGTGTGGAAGAAGATCCAAATCCATAAATGACAACTCATGAATTAATTCATCGAGAGTAACATAAGCATTGATCAATAAATGTGGGCATTTATTATATATGTACTATGGAGACATGAAGGCCATAAGGATTGTTAAAGCAAAGGTTTCGAGTGTTGCTTCATAAGTAGCTGTGCTGCTGTGAACCGGCCCAATATGTTACAGAGTTGTAGGGCTCCCTATATGCAGAAATTAAAGGAAATATAAAAGTCACTGATCAATGATCATTCACAAATGGCTGTTTACAAATTGAAAGGAAACTAAAATATCTCTCTTGCTCATGTGCTTTTAATATACCACGTGGGTCTAGCAGTTCATTAAACTTATGGTGCTTTTCTGGGTACATTGGTAGTTGGCTTTTCTTGTGCAGTTAGATTTGGTTGTTTAAATTGAATTTCAATGCCATTTCTTACTTATATTGGGGTTTATTTAAAAGTGCCCTTTTGTCAGGATTCTCAAGAAATTGAAGACATTGTCCGAGTCAATCATAGACAATTTTCTTTCAGGCCTTTGCTGTGGCTAACTCAATTAGCTGTGCAGTTATTGTGAAGTACGTTATGGCTGACCGTATCCTCAAGTCATTTTCAGCCAAGGAAATTATATATTCTTAAAGTGGCTACTAAGGTGCTTTCACCATCAACATGATACCTTTTTTTGGTACTATATAAAGGGTACCCTCCCCCCTTGAGTAAATAATTATTCAGTTTTGAAATATGTAACTATCATTCTAACAAATATCGTATCTAGAAATTGAATATTTGATATTTTACCTTTTGGATATGATATCTTGTTATGTGAATAGATATACTAATTTAAAAAAAATACAGGGAATGCAACAAGGGTGAGAGATAGTAAGTAGTGAAAACTATAACAATTATAATTCAAGATCTTCTGGAAGGTAAAAGCTATATACATTTTCGTCTAAACTAAGAGAAAGGTAAATATTAGTAATGCTTTATATTTTATACAGTCGCTTCTAATGGTTGCAAACGACATAAATAAACTATGACATTTAATAGTCACGTCATTATAAATATTGGTAGGAGTTGAAGAGTGCTTTAATTTTGCCATCAAATTTTCGTCATTAGTGTTCCCGATTTGGGCGAAATGACAAGGGAAAAAACTATGACTCCTAAAGAAATAAACACCAAATTTATTAGACTCATATATGAGTGGAGGCAAAATATGTGGATAAGGAAAAAAAATGTCCCTATCTATTAACTCTTACTGTACAGTTAAATGATCCTATATGATGCTAGATGGATCTCTTACCATTATGTCACCAAATTTCAAACGTGCCAAATACAGAGATAAATTAAAGTAAGCTATTATTATATACCTACCCCTCACACTCTATAAATCTAAATGTTTATAAAGGGTCTTCCTTCCTCTCATGATTGATGAAAGTGGGCATCGCCCTTCATTATTTAACTACGTAACAAAGAGGTTTATTTTAAACTCCCATCCAGCAAAATTTATCTTCAATTTTTATTGTAAAAAACCCAAAATGTCCTAACTAATCCCTTATCCCTTCTAGACACTGTTAAGAAGTTAATTGGAAGCATCAAAACATTGTATTTTGGAGGAAATAATAGATACCCTTCCAATAGTGAAGGGTTTAAGTAATGGAATGAAAGAGGTTGATGATTCGAGTCTCGTCCACAATAAATATTAATAGGCTAATATTTTTTGACAATAAAAAAATAGTTGTTAACTTCTTTTTATTTCACTTTTCAGCATGAATAGGATGTGTTGTAGAGTTGATTATATAATAATTAGATATATGAGTTCTAGTTTCACTCATAGCAAATTTATTTAGTTGTAATTCTTTTCTTTATTAATGAATGTTCACTTGTCAAAAAAGTGTAAAGGGTTGGAGCGAAAGATGCTGAAGGTATGAGTTTCGTCCACAACATATACTAACATACTTTAATAATACTGATAAAAAATAAAGTTTGGTTTCTTTTTATTTCCAACTTTTCAGCATCAATCGCGTGTGGTACAGAGTTGATTATATAATAATTAGAGTATGAATATACAGCTAATTATGCGTGATTGTGGAGTGGACTATTGGACTATCCTTAAACCCTTCCAGTAGAAGCTGGTGGCAAGTGAGCATAGCGATAGCTAACAAAAACAAAATTGGTACAAGATTTGGGCTAAGCCCAACATCCATCCGTGCGTATCCATTGCTGCTATTATTGGGTTAAAATATAGTTTATGCGTGGTTCCCGTTATTTCTTTTGACTCGGACAACCCGCCAAAACTGTTCAATTTCAAGATCTTGTAGGCATTTTTTCTCATCATTTTGCCCTGCTGTCCCACACTTTGTGCCACTTCATGTGCCATGCGCTTGTGATTGGTCAGAAAAATACTTATTAATTAAATTTTAACTTAAATATATTTTTTCTAACCAATCACAACTCATGACACATGGAGTGGCATAAAGTGTGGGACAACAGACGTGTACCCCTCATAACCCAAACCGAAAGGACAAATTTGTTATGTTGCCCTCATCATAACCCTGTTGCACCTGCCGGCTGAGGAGGAGGACATATTATTTGAAGAGAGAACTTGATTAATTAAGGAAATGAGGTTAGATAAGTGGAAGAGATAATGCAATAGAGTTGTATTACAAAATAACATGATCTAAAAACAAATTTTCTCCCAAACCATATAATGTAGCTTAGGTACTTGTCCTGTGATACATAGTGGAGCTGCCTTAGAATGACATCAGTAGAATCAGAACTTATTGATTTCAGCATCAAGTATCCAACTGAATAAGATACCAATTTGACGTGTGAAAGTAAAAAGTGAGGTAGAGAAGGGCAAAATTGGTATTAGATATTGTCCTAATCACATCAAGGAATATGTCAACATATTTTCCTTTGACAAATTCTCCATATATGATATATCCGTGCCAAATTTTTCCCATAGAGCTAAATTTGGACTTTGGAGGCATCGATATATAATAATTTAAAAGTCTCAGCATCACTATAACTATGATATCCACTTGTTGAATATTACAACCACGGCCAAATTCTTATCAAGTTATCATTTGTCAACTTATCCTCATTTCCACGCCGGTATATAATCATGCTCATTCATTTTTCATGAGTATTTAACCATACCAGTCAACCAGTCAACCACAAAACCAAATTCTCAATAAGCAACACCCTATTTAAGCCAGTCCCAAAATTTGTTCTATCTCCTAAATTTTGTAAGGAACACTTGTTACAAATGATAATCGGAGCATCTCAGAGGGTATGCGAAGTTTTTTTTAATTTCCTGTTTTGCAATTTTTTACCTTTTTACTTATTATATTTATTTATTCGTTTTTCTTATAATCGAGAACTGTGTGTGAAGTTAAGTTTTTTTGTCAAATAAGGCACTTTTTTTTGTTTTGTCCTTCACTGCAATAATTATCAGATAGAGATAATGTTTGTTAGGGTGGAAAAAAACAAATTCATATACAGTAATAAGATGAGGTCTAATTTTAGATGACAATAAGGTTGTAGTATAGATCACATGTCTTCAATGATATCTCATTCTGGATCAATTAAAATATTATTTTTGTTTAAAAAAAAAAAATTATTCATATAATAATATGTGATTGGTCCGAGAGATAGAATGAGATACCGTAAGAGATACGTGATCTCCATCCCAAGGTTGCACCGTAACACTCACATGAAGTTGAAGAAGAAATAAATGGTGAGAGGCCAGAAAAGTGAATAGGAGAGACAGAGAAATGGATCACGGGGGCCGCAGAAGAAAAAGTCAGGGACTCCAACTCATGTACCACGCTGAAGCAAGACAAGCTAACAAAAGAGTCTCATTCAACAATCTCTACAGCAATAATATTGAAAAGATGGGCACAAGATAAAGTTTTTCTTTCCAATAATGAGACAAATCAAAAGGGCAATAGGTCCATGCTCATCCATAGGGTATGCGGGTCACCACTAAAAATCTCTCTGATTTTAGATCCACCCAATCACAAGCCTCATAATTGGATCAACTTTATAAACTCCACCAATCAAAAACCAGATAAGGCTAATGGCCTTACAATGTGGACCCCAAAAGCTTAAAAGTGTAAAACCCAAACAATGTCTCGCTGTTAAATGCACTGCAAAAGCGCCTAGGTGGGTCACAGTGCACACTCACTCTCATTTCTCTCCCAACTTTGTTCCCTACCCTTTTAGGGTCAGGTGTTATAAGACACAACAATAAAGAAAACAGTTTATACCCAACTATATTGGTTTTGCTAACAAAGTCTAGAAAATCTGATGAGTTCTTCAACTACCAAAAATGTGCCCAACCCTGTTTCTGGGAAAACCGCAAGAGCGTGTGATAGCTGCATAACAAAGAGGGCACGTTGGTATTGTGCTGCTGATGATGCTTTTTTGTGTCAAGCTTGTGACTCTTTCGTTCATTATGCTAATCCTTTGGCTCGTAGGCATGAAAGACTCCGTTTGAAAACGGCATCATTCAAGTTCTCAAATGAACTCAATAACTATGCTTCTCCTTCTTGGCACCACAAGAAAGCTCGAACACCAAGACAAGGGAAGCAGAGCTCTAAGCAGTCGAGTGGAAACAATAACAACAACCCTTTTCATCTTGTTCCGGAAGTTGGATTTGATGAAGTGAATTCCCATGATGATAACGAGGAGCAGCTTCTCTATAGGGTTCCTAGATTTGAACCCTTATGCAGCACTCCTTCTTCTGTTACTTCAGGTGAAGTTGCTGAGAAAAGCAAGGTTTCATGGGATTATGATGGTAATAACCATGATGGGGTGGAAAACATGCTCGGTTCTGTTCCATCTGATATTGAACTTGCTGAGTTTGCTGCTGATGTTGAAAGCTTGTTGGGTAAGGGACTTGAAAATGAGTGCATAGGGATGGAAGAATTGGGGTTGGTTGATACAAAACAAGAAGCGTCGTGGGAGTATTCTGTGGGTAGTGGTGGGAAGATGTTGAAGTTTGAAGAGGAAGAGAGAAATGAAGTAGGAGATAAGATGATGATGGAGGAGATAGAAAGAGAAACGTATGAATTGAGCTTTCATTATGATATTTCTAATGAAACAAGTGAGGAGGTGAAGGAGAAGTTTGCTTTGGATGTGGAGAATGATGGAGAAGTGAAAGAAAATGATGACGAAAAGAGGAAGAAGATATTGCTGCAGCTAGATTACGATGCAGTGATTAGTGCCTGGAATAGCCAGAAGTGTCCCTGGACTAATGGTGACAAACCAAATTTGGACTCTGATGAGTGTTGGCCTCACTGCATGGTATTTTTGCTTTCCCTAATTACTATCACAATTCATACTTCAGTTATTTGTGCCTCGGTTATGTTCTAACTAATCATGAATAAAATCATCTCTACATTCATTATTAGCAATCTTTGATGTTTGAATCATTTATTTATATTCCACAAATGTACAGACTACAGACATTCATAACTTTACCTTTTTTATATATCAATTTGAAAACGGGATTTTATTAGAAAAAGTTAAGGGGGCATGGATTGATTGGATTCTAACAAATTTAAGGAAAAGTTAACAATCAATAATGCAATCTAAAGAGTTTAACACTTATTTTGAACATTATTACGTATCACTAAAAACCAGATTAGGTCAAATACGGTTTTAGACATCAATATGTTATCCCTTGAACATCACTTTCTAAATAACTTCTTTTTAATGGATTGTAGTAACACATTTGCTTAATTTCAAATTCAACTTTTAAAATAACAGATTCTCTTACATTCGAAAAAAACATAGGAGTATTAAGCTAATTTTTAATTTGTTAAGTCGTAATGATGATGGATGGTACTGGTAGTTTGATAATGTTAATTTGAACTTTGAATATTCAAAGAGTGTTGTTAAATTTGACTAAGAATCTTCATGGTGTTTTCAAACAGGGAAGTTGTGGAAAGGAGCTTCATTATCCTTACGGTGGATTTATGTGTCATTCAGTTGTTGGAGCCGGGGATAGAGAAGCAAGAGTATCAAGATACAGAGAAAAGCGGCGAACAAGGTTGTTCTCGAAGAAAATAAGGTACGAGGTTAGGAAATTGAATGCAGAGAAGAGACCCAGAATGAAAGGTAGATTTGTGAAGAGGGCTTCCTTTGAAGCACCAATTTAGTAAACAAGAGCTTGCATTCATTGCTCTACCCCTTTTTGTTGCTAAATGCTATATTCTGCTATTTGATATAGTTTTCATTTTATTTCTTTGTATATAATAACAATTTTGCTACATTAAATGAAATGGTCAAACAGTTCGAGCTAATGAATAAATCTCGCGATTCCAACCTCAAAACCACCATAACGAAGCCATTGCCTCAGACCCCAACCAAAATACCTCATTATTTTTCTGCAGTTCCAACCTCAAAACCACATTAACATAACATATGATACGTAGTAAGTTGATATAAAGTAAAAAAAAAGACATTTACAATTAGGGTAAGAATTTAAAATGTATGCAACCTTAATCTAAAGTACATTTTACTATTTCATCCACCATTGATTTATATTACTTTTGTTTAAAAGTTAATAATAATTTACATATGAGTGATGAATAATATATTGACAGTGTAAAAAATATTTACACTATCTTAAATTCTTCATCAAAACTTAATTCATACATATGACTGTTTACTAAATTGTCTCTTTCTCAGGCAGAATATTTAGTTAAAGATCCAAACACATTTTAAATTTTTTATATTAACTCCGATATAATTTTTTTACTTTGACTTTTCCTTAATTTCTATAAATAGAATTGGTCTAATTGATAAGTATGTGAGTCTAGTTTATAAAGAGAATAAAATATTATCTCATACAACAAAGTAATTTATCTCATTTAATCTATTTACTATTTGACATATATCTTATTTCTATATAGTAATGTAGAAAAAATAAAAATATTGGTAAATAATCAGTAAACTTAAAGAGATAAGTTATCTGCTGGAATGAAGAAACTTTATTTTATTTTTTAAAAGGGAGATTTTGAATGTTATTAATGATGTGAGAACCTTGCTGGGAAATATATTTCTCAAAATATATTTTAATAAGGCGATCAAATTGTTATGATAAATAGTTTAAGAAATAAAATAATGAAGAAATTAAAGGCTGGAATCTCGATCATTACAAATACTAATATTTACATATAAAAATATATATTATCAAAGATCCAATTCATGTAATTCTTTATGTATCACAATTGTATTTTCAGAAGAGAAACATTTATGTTATCTACATTATAAATAAATGGCATCATTAAAATTTGAGGCATTGAAAGATTTGTCTAGATAACTAGCTTTCATAATTCCTCCTACATGTTTTAGTAATAGATATTGGATTTGATAGGTATATATTGATAGTGTAAATATTTTTACACAATCAGTGATTTATCTACCTACATATGTTAACTATCGTTGATAAATTAATGATGAATGATATAATGATAAAGTAAAAAACTTTATATTAACGTTGCGTACATTTGAAACTCATATTTTGTTTCCCATACTTCCTTTTTTATTTTAGTTCTAATTAATAACAGCCACTTTTAAACTTACTGTATTCACAATATTTCTATCATATTATTTTATATTCTATATTAAAATTATTTTTGTTTAATTTTTTATATTATATTATCTTTTATTTAATATTCTCGTAAGGAAAAATATCCTGATAAAGTAAACTAATAGGCACCAAAATAGGGAAAACGATATTTATGCCTTAATCTTATTAGCTATTGTGGTTAGATGGGTAAAATAAAAAGATATTATAATATCCTATCATAAATTATATTATGTTTATTAACAAAATATTAATCTCTATAATTATATCAATATGGTTTTTATTAACCCATTTTGTTCTAAAAAATACATTAATATTTATTCTTGACAGTATCTGTTCTTCTAACTATCTCTACAGACTAATAGGCACTGTACCAAAATAACAAAATTAATATGCCATGCTGATCTACCCGTCTATGGCGGCCTTCTTCTTACATATATCATTAATGAGAAAATTTCAGCATTCAGACCACTAGTACAGTAACAAATATGAAACCCAACAATAATAACACCATATGCCACATTTGATGGCTATTTTATTATTATATATGGCATGTTAAAGTGGGATGGACATCTTCTGTTATAAACAATGTGTTACTGTTTGTGATTGGTTAGAAAAATAATTAATTATTAAAATTTTAATTTCAACATATTTTTTCAACAAATCACAAGCAGTGACATATGAAATGATACACTGGGACAACAAATGTGCTCTAGTTAAAGCCTTCTGTATAAATAAGGGAGACACAAATGTCATTACAGTATTGTTTTCTTTTTATTTCATTCTACTTCACCTGGACATTCAAATGTACCTATATGGCCAATGTTTTTTTTTGGCTTTTCTAAAAGTTGTTCATAGATTTATAACATAACAAAAAAGAATATAGAATAAACCGCAAGCAACATGATGTTTTCTTTTTCTTTCTCTAGCTAGAGAAAGCTAGAGTGAGCTCCAAGTTGAGTTCCGTTTCAGCAGCCACTCGGTTGAGAGGCTGTTCCACAGTTTCCATGCTCTCATTCTCATGCAATTCCACCAAACCCATTTGTGGTGTGGGTTTCATAGTTTTCCTGGGTCTCTTGGCTCGCCTTCTATCTCCCACTTCATCTATGTCCCTCACTCTTGGCACGTGGCGTATATCATATGCTTGTATACCATTTTCAACACGACCAACATGTGCTCCTGTTGCGAGCCAATCAAATGCTGCCACACCATGGATCCTTGACCCATTCAAGACAGCTTCAACAGCAGCTTCGCATCGTGCCCATTCTCCGCTCCATAGCAAACCCATTGATCCATACGTTGGATTTACTAATCTCCCACAAGCCTCATGCAACAATGATTTGAACACATCTGCCAAAACACACACATACAAATTAGATTCTGAGATATAATTAGATTCTTATTCAATGATGTCCTAGTGGTTTTAATAATCATAAGTATGATAACAATTTTACAATTTCGATACTATTATCATCAATTAACATTTAAAAAACAACTATTAAAAGATTTCGAATTTCTTTAAATGGGTCATCTGTACGTGAACTTAATTGAATGGGAAAAATAACCTTCATATGTAACATTATCTTAATTTTACGTAAAGATTTGATAGGATTTTGTAAAGTGATTATTATATCTTTGGAGAAAATGAATTAAATGTTTTCCTTGATTATCGGTTTAATACTATTATTACAGTTCACTCCCATTATATTATATACATATATACTTTGGTTGATACTAAAAAAGAGAGAGTGGTGATCACCTGTACGAAGGGATTCGGGAGCGGCGGAGATGAGGTTGATAAAGGCGGTGCGGCCATAGAATTTGGCGAGGAACATGGTTGCATTGGATTGACAATCAGGTGAATTAATCCACTCGAGGCTAGGCCTAAGGACACAGTTGTCACTGCAACCTTTGCGGAGAGTGCGGCATCCATTGCAACTAACCTTCATGTTGAACTCACTTGTACGGAATATGTGGGTCACTTGGGGGTATTTATTAGCATAGTGATGGGGTTGGTCATTAGCGGATTTACTTAGTGGTTGAACTTTTGTTAGGTGAAAAGGAAAAAGGTGATAGATTGGATTTCATTATTACAACCAAGATGGACGCAGTGGTGAGTTATATTACAAATGGAACCACATCATCCCGAAAAAGTGGATTTTGAGGTTACCATGAAGACGTGGAAAGAAACGTGGGGCTTCACTGTATATGGAAATTTTTAGATGAGCTCCTCCAAAATGGGGAAGTATTTTGCTTTGTTCCTCTTTTTATTGGTTTTGATTCAAAGCAAAATCTAAGTCTTAATAATTTTCCTTCCATAGTGATTTGGTTTGAAGATACTGTGGGCGTGGAGGCGCATCCAAAATAAGATTCACCCATGGTTTTCTTTTGGCATTTCATCAATATCAAAATCTGAAAATGAATGAATAAACCATGTGTTTAAAATGTTCAGAAATTACTGCTTTGTTTGACATAATTAATGCTTCTTTAGTAGATTTATTTAAAAAAAATATTTTACACATAAAATATAGAGCTTAATATCAATACAATAATATTATAACTATTTTTACGCTATCAAAATATTATACATTATTCATATGTTAACTAATATTATTTACTATTATATAGAATTAATTAAAGAATAAAATATATTCTCTCATATTAAAGGTAAGTTATTTTTCTCACCCACTAAAATTAAGTCGTTTTCTATTTTTTTATAAATATTTTTATACTAATTGTGCTGAAATGGTAGGAGACATAAATAAGAGAGATCTTCTTGATGAACTATAAGGAATGAGAAATGTTATTGAATTGAATTTTACAAAGTTACATTAAGTCATTCATATAAGAGAGAAAAAACACTAATTATCCTAACCAAATTAACTAACCAACTAATAAAAGCTCAACTATTTTAACAAATTGAGAAAGTAATTTATTCTCATTTACTTAATACAAATGAATAATTAATGATAAACTAATTGTATAATTTTTTTATATTAGTAATGTATAAATATTAAACTCTAAATTATATGTTTAGTGAATGTATAAATCCTTCAGTATTGTTTAAGATAACTAAAGATAAAGTAAAAAAATACAATTCTACTAAATATAATATTTGGGTATAACACATTTTGTCACCCATGTAATATTATCCAACTTAAATAATAATTGGTGGAAGCCTCACAGAGTTATATGACACAATAGTTGATCGAGAAAGTTTTATCGCCATTAGTTAAAAACACTTGACAATAAATTTTATACTATTCGAGTGTGTAAATCAACTAATAAGTAATAACTAGATCGATCTCTATTAGGGTTTAGGGAGATCCTAAATTTAATTATTTGAGGCCCGGGATACAATTGTATTAAATGTTTGAAGGAGATAGTTGTGTCAATGATTTAGTTGAAGGCTTATAAAATTCTAATGCCACCTACCACTGAAAAAATTATATAATCATTTCTAATTGTCTTGTTGATCCTTATATTTCTTACCAGATTTTGGGATCAATATAATCAATTTGTGAATCGATATAATCAATTTGTGAATCGATATAATCAATTTGTTATTTCCCGGAAAATAGACAGTGTGGTCTGATATAAAAGAACTAAAATACATGCATCCCTACTTACGTTAAAAAAAATGCTTACAAATTTCCACAAACGTAAGTTTAATCTTGAAAATCATTTCACATCAGAACAATGATATAAAAATGTTCGACTAGAAAATTGACGAACCGGACCTCTAACTGATACAGTACGAATGTTGAACATGTCAAGTATTAAAACTAGTCAAAACCAGTGAACTTGTCGAAATGTGACTAAACTAGCCAAAATTTGACTAAACCAGTTGGAATTTGACTAAACCGGTCGGTTTATATACATAATTTTTTATTTAAAACTTAAAAATTCATTAGACGGTGACCCCTCTTTCCAACCTTTCTTCAACACTTCAAGCCACATGTTTCCAAGACATAGGTAAATTACACATTTTGGTTCATAACATTGGTGTGTAATCTCAATGACATTTGTGTAATCTTGGAGTAAATAGTCCAAAAGTAGGATTTGGTGCAAAAATGAAACATCGATATGAGACAACTTTGTCTCATTGGTGTTAAATGTTAAAATTCCAAATTTATTTGTTTTGTATGGTGAGTTATGAACTTGTGTCACTTATTTATATTTTGCATTTATTAAGTGATACATTTGGATTGATATATGTTATGCAATTTAGATTTTGAATTTGTTAAAGACTTAAAGTTGTTTGTTTATGTGAATTTTGAGTAGATTATGAACATGAATTATAAGTTTGAGTATTTACCTATTTAAAAAAATTTCGTTATAGGTTTTTATATATATATATATAAATATAAACAAGTATGTCCAGTTTAATCGACATGCAATTTAATTATTGAACTACTGTACTATTATAGCAGTACATAGTACATTGACTAATTTCATAACCGATAAGGTTTTTATCATAATAGGTGAGTATAAGTTAAGTGATTTTGGAGGAGATTTTATCATTTTATGAACGGAGTCAACTCCCGCTTCTTTCTTTGGTTGAATAACAAGGTTGTCTCTCCGGGATCTTTCCCGAATCTGGAATAAAGTGCTTGAATTTTCCTAATAACTAAAAACGGCCAGGTTATATTAGGAACAAGATGACCTAAAAAACATTATGAACTTTTAAAAACTTACTTGGATATTGAATATTCACTTAATAAGAACCCAATATTTTATTCGGTTTTCTAGTAGTAATTTTAACGACAACCTTTTCTTAATGTAGTGGTCTAAGTAATATGTGATCTATTTAATTTTAAATGAATTGATTTTTTTTAAGAGTGTATTATCTATAAATTGTCAGTGCAAAGAAGACTGCTGCAGAATTATCACAATAAATTTTCAGCGGCTTGGCAATACTGTCAACAACTCCAAGTCCTGAAATAAAGTTCAGTAGCCATTTATTTAGCATGAACTGTAGTATCAAAGCATGCCACAAATTCAGCTTCCATAGTGGATGCAGCAATGACAGTCTGCTTCGCACTCTTCCATGATATAGCTCCTCCAGCTAATAAATACACATAACCAAAAGTAGACTTTCTTGTGTCTATGCATCCGGCAAAGTCTGAATCTGAATATCCAATCACCTCCAGATGATTTGATCTCCTATAAGTAAGCATGTGATCCTTTGTACCTTGTAAGTATCTCAGAACTTTCTTTGCAGCTTTCCAGTGTTCTATACCAGGATTACTCTGGTATCTTCCTAACATTCCAACTGCAAAACTAATATCTGGTCGCGTACAAGTCTGAGCATACATTAAACTCCCAACTATAGATGCATAAGGAATTTCTTCCATTTGCTTTCGTTCCAAATCATTCTTTGGACATTGCATCATACTAAACTTGTCTCCTTTCTGAATTGGAACGGGAGATGCTGAACATTTATTCATTCTNCATTCTGAATCTCTCTAAAATTTTGTTAATATATGCTGAGACAAACCTAAAAGTCCTTGTGATCTATCACGAAATATTTCTATTCCAATCACATAGTTTGTCTCACCCATATCTTTCATTTCAATTTTTTTAGAGAGAAACATCTTAGTCTCATTTAAAAGACCAGGATCATTAGTTGCAAGCAAGCAAGATATCATCAACATATAGAACCAAAAAGATAATCTTACTCCCACTGACCTTTAGGTATATACATCGATCAACAATGTTTTCCTTAAACCCAAAGGATACAATAGTATCATTAAACTTAAGATACCATTGTCGTGAAGCTTGTTTAAGTCCATATATTGATTTCTTAAGTTTACACACCATGTGTTCTTTTCCTTTCTCTATGAATCCCATCGGTTGATCCATATAGAGTTTAATCCTCATTTAGAAAGGCGGTTTTCACATCCATTTGGTGTAACTCCAAATCATAATGAGCCACCAATGCCATGATAATCCTAAGTGAGTCTTTCTTAGAGACGGGTGAAAACGTCTCTTTATAATCGATACCATCTTTCTAAGTATAGCCTTTTGCTACAAGTCTGGCTTTATAACATTTTAAGTTACCATAAGAATCACGTTTGGTTTTGAAAACCCACTTACAACCAACTGTTTTGGAATCTTCTCGTAACTCAACAAGGTCTCAAACCTCATTTTGTTCCATAGATTTTAACTCATCTTCGAAAGCAAAGTGGTGAATGAGAGCATAAGTTTTGATTCCAAATCCAAAACGCAAGCAGACAAAATAGCAAACTACGAATCATTGACAGCTTTTTATTAAAATCTCTTCGTCGCCGCATATACGTGGCCCTTCCCTGCATTGATTTTTCTGCCATCTTTTAGTTTCATCCATTAGTACTTCTCATAACCACAATACGAAAGAACCCTTTGTTATCTTCTCTATTTGTGTTGCAACATAACAACAGCACATACATCAAAAGCTCACACTACTAATGGAACAAAAATTAATCAATCCCCTTGAATTCAACCAAATCATATTATTATTTTTCTGTGTTGGCCTTTTCAATAATGCGTGTGTGACTTTAGGCACTATTTGTTGAATGAGAAAAAAAGGTAATTTTAAAAAGAAGCGATCTTTCTAAACTACATTAATTTACAAGACTGGAAGTCCACTTAATAATAACTAGTATATTTGAAACTAAACTAGAATGTGACATCTTTGTTTTAATTTAACACGTTTGAAAACCCTTTTTACTATATTAACCTTCTATGTTACAGACATATTTTCCTTTTTAGTTTGCTAATGAAATTCAGCTGGCTGGTCATGTCCTACAGGAAACGATGTTCTTTTGTTTTCCCAAAGGTCATTTTCCTTATCGGACACAAGAGGACTGAGTTGATTGAAGTGATTAATGTCATGTATCAAATTAACGAGTAGTCTATTAGTATTATGTTGTCATCATACATATATAGATAACTTCAACTATCATCAACAATAACTCAAGATCGATAACAACATTGTCGCTAACACTAACTTGCTAGGTTTCTTCACGTAAAATGTTGCAGAGTTTCTGATAATTCTATTCAAAACTTGACGTTGATATGTTTCTTTGTGCATATAGATGTTACTCATATTCTACGAGAGAAATGTTAGACCAACTATAGTTATTTTCTTTTTAGGTGCAATAAATAGAATTTACAAAGCGTCTACTAAAAAAACCAAGATCGAGCCCAAATAAGAATGAGTGTGAGTTCGGTTTGATCACATATTCCAAGTCATCTTAGCGTAGACAAATTATTTTAGTTGCGATTCTCTACCAGATTTGCATATTCAAATTAAAAGGATCAACAATTAATTATATACGAGTAAACTTCATACCCGCAGACCAAACATACTGATGTGTTGTTACTGGTGGACTAAAGTTTGGATCACTTAATCATGATGTGAATCACCATATTGTTTGAAAAATTATATTATATCTTAATTAGTATACAATTTATCTTGATTATATTTATAGTTGAGATTGATCTTTGTTGTAATAGCGGTCGAAATTAGAAGAATTAAGATAAGATAAATTATTAGAACAAAGAAGTAAAATGTGATATCAAGAATAAAAGGCTGAAGTTTTAACATCTCAAATTAATATTTTATTGCTGATTGAAATCTATTTTTTTCATAAGAACACATATATAATATCAATGTTAAATGTTTTAAAATTATCCTTAAAATCCAAACTATTATGGTAAAAATAAAATAAAGGAGAGCAGCTGCACTCATCTTCTTTAAAGAACATCCGACACTGGGATCTTGTGGATCAGACTGGACAGGAAAAAAAAAATCATCACAGCTGATGCCGTTTGACAAATCAAACGGGATATTAAGTTTATTCACTAAATCATTTTATGTTTATCACAAATAAACGCATCAATCGTTGGTGGTGCTAACTGATGACCAAAAGGATAATTATTGAAAGTGTTGGAGTGGAAGATCATGAAGAAAATATATTGGAGAAAATATCGAGAATTTAATGTGATTCAGCAATTTGCCTACGTTCACAACTGAAGAGCAACAAAACCCAAGTGTCACTCACTTCTCAAAATCCAAGTACACTCAATTTCACTCTCACTCGGATATTTCTCACACAATTAGAACAAGAGAACAAGGAGATAGAATATACACTAAGCTAAGTATTTAGTGTATCTTACAATGTCATGAAACAATCCTATTTATAGTCAAAACTCTCGAAGAATTTGTGGCCAAAGGGAAAAAAACATTAATGTTGGTCTCACCATAGCCACTTCTTTTTACTTGGCTAGAAACTCTCACTTTCTTCAAGATGATCTTTAGTCACTTCCTTTTTTTTCCTTGGCTCAAGAAAGTCTTTTCATCATCTTTTTCTTTTAGCCAATGTTCAATAAATCTCCACCTTCACTAAAAGACTATTATCAATTCTGGAACATGCCTTACATCTATCAACGTTCTTAAGATTCCGTCGAACATCTTGATTCTATTTGTGCTGATGTCAATGACCTTACAGGGAGCATTATTTCCCAAAGGACCTTGCCTCCATCCAAGGGTTGGTAAGTGGAAAATCAATCCTTAATGGAACACATGTGATATGAGCATCCAGAATCAAGTATTCATTCATCCTTTCATTATTGTAAAATCTGAGTATTAAGTACTCATTCATAACTCAAAGCGTTGTAATTCAAGGATTAGGAAAATCCTAGCTGCGGTTAGGTAGGGTGTTCTTCACAAAGACTTGCAGGTCTTGAGATAAAGAGCGATATCTTGGCTGTGGCCGAATCGTGGTAAGAAATGTTTTCTTGGGAGGCGGTTTTAGGAAAGGTCAAACCAAGGGTGACAAAATTCTTTGGGTTCCAAGAAATGAGTATTCGAGTCTTGTAATTGAATTGGTGCATGTAACAATACAATGCTTTCAATATAGTGAAGAGAAATCTCTCAAGATTAGAAGGGGAGACCTAGATGTAATTTGCAAGTGAACCCGCAAATGAATCTGGATAAACTTCTATTGTGCAAGTTATTCTCTCTCAATCTCTTTTATAATTCAAGTTGTTTTAATTCGTGTATCAAACTGATATTTTGCATACTGCTATTGTGCCATATCTTTGTTAATTGTGCATCAAAATATATGTTGTATATCTGTTTGTTGGTAACTTGTTGTGCAAGAAGCCAATCTACCAATTCTGTCTCTGATACGTTTTAATCCATTAAGCTCCCTATTTAATTGATTAACTGGATTGTTTTCCAGAACCGGATTTTGGGTGCGAGAAGTGGTAATTGATAACCGCTACACCTATTCAACCCTTTCTAGGTGTGTATAGACCACTAATACCTAACACTTAACATGCAAGAGTTCTACGAGCTCTGGTACTAGTTTGTTAGAGTGGAAGACCCATGGGAAAATATAATAGAGAAAATGACACCGATAATTTAATGTGGTTCGGCAATTTGTCTACGTCCTCAACTGAAGAGAAAAATGATTATTTCTCTATGATAAAATAGAACTACAAGTGTGTCCCTCACTTCCCAAAACTCAAGTACACCCAATTTCCCTATCACTCAAATATTTCTCACACAATTAGAACAGAAGAACAAAAAAAGAGAATATGCACTAAGCTAAGTATTTGGTGTATCTTACACTGACATGGAACACTCCTATTTATAGCCAAAACTCTAGAAGATTATATGACGAAAGGAAAAGAGCATTAATGTTGGTTTCACCATAACAATTTCTTTTTACTTGACTAAAAATTCTCCTTTTATTCAAGATGATTTCTAGCTACTTCCTTTTTATTTTTACTTAAGAAAGTTTTTTCATCATCTTTTTCTTTTAGTCAATATTGAATAGAAACTAAAAAGCACATAACAAAAAAGAATTAATTCTTCACCATTTTTTTTTTTGAGGAATAGTCTTTACTCACAAAGATTATCCCATTTGTACGGTGCTTTCATGAAAAAAGCCATTCTTCTCATTTGATGAATAACTGTTTAGTTTGAAAAATCATTTTTTGTTTTTATTTGATAACTATAATTATGAACTTGGGTATTTTCTATTACTCCATTCATTATGAATTAAGCAGGAACAAAATAAAAATATAAAAAGTTTTATCAAACTATCAAGTCCCTAGTTTTTATGCGTAGCTGTCATTATCAGCAGACAAAGCCAGGACTACTCTATAGTCTATTGGTATGGGCATATAAATGAGGCATTAACTGCGTGAAAACCGAAGGCTAAGATTTTCTGAAGAAATTTAGTCTGGATCAGGTTCCAAGTTTGACGTTTTCTCCACAAAAAATGGCAAACTAGACAGAAGAGTAAAGAAATGAAGAATTTCCCAATTTGTGGAGGAAGTAAGAAAACATGTTAGAGGAACAGTGAATAAAAGATTAAAAACTTACCAAATGCAGCTAAATGGATTACCACCCATAATATATGCAGACTGAGCATTGAACTTCAATAAAGGTAGATTAGGTTTTACTACTTTTGTTGAACCATGAAACACTTTTGTCGTTGACAATGAGAGAAACAGTATTATTATTATTTCTGCTTTGGGAGAAAATAATTGGCTGTAATATTAATGTTATAGCTATAGCCTATAGGTACAGCTTAAAGGCTTTTCTGATTACACATATACCTGCCAGTCTTTTGCAGCTTCCTCTTTTCAAACCCTCAGACAAAAAGGTCAATAGTAGATTTTTTTAACAGAAATTGTAGGCATGACTAAATAAAATATTCAACAAAAAACTTGACTGTAAATTGAAAATTTCTCAGCAACTTCTATACAAGCGAAATATTAATGATCATGATTCATTTTCTGGATCCTCCATGGATGAGGTAAAACAAGAGGAAACTTTTTCTTCTAGACGTGACAATACCAAAATAACCCTGGTTTTCCCTCATATTCTACAAGCAGAGACATATTACTAGGTAGGAAATGATGACAAAACGTGGGTATTTTGGATGAATTACTTCAACCAAAAGAAATACAAAGAAAGATTAAAAAAGTGAAGATGAAAAATTGGATGGGAATTCTAGTACTTGTTAATTATGGAGAGGGTCTGGGCAACTGGGCACTCTTCTTTTTGTTTCATTAATCACCTTTTGGGTTCTATTGTTGGGACCAAAATTCCTTGTTCCAGTGAAGTACTTATTGAACAGATCCTCCTTTTGCTCGGTCTTGTTATTTTCCATAATAATGCGGTGGCCGCTGAATTCTACTTTGGCCACTGCATTTTCTTCTGGGAACACGCGAATGGCCTGAACATGACAACAGTGGCAGTAAACCAATATTAGCAGAAGCACCATCACAGATATTAGAGAGAGGAGTCTCCTGCCGCTGGTAAACCACATGGCCAGAGAATAATACACATAAATTTCGAGCCTTTCTGCGCCCCAAATTCCCTTAACACTTAGTTGCTCAAACCACAAGGGAATTGGTCTGTATGTTAAAAAGAACAAAAGAGAAAGATGAAATTAACTTGGAGTTTGGTTATGTTGGCAGAGTTGTTGTCTCTCAAGTATGTTTGTGTCAATTAACTTTGAGATTTCATGCAAGAATGTGACTTGTGAGAGAAAACCCAAAGGAGTCAATTAAAGGCTGGCTATTTGGGAAGAGGATCTTATCTACTCATTCATGTCTTACTTGATGTATTAAACCAATGAAAAAATTTCATTTATTTAAAAATAAAAAATTTTAAAACAAAAATTAATATTTTAATATTGTTTTGTGAAGTTTGATTGATTCAAAACACGAGGACAAAAAAATTGTGGGACATGTGATATTTCTCTAACATAGTGGGTATGGTACTTTATGATCCTTCTCAGTTAATATTGTACTTATATGTTTAGATTACCATCCTAATATTGTACTTATATGTTTAGATTACCATCCTACTTCCCGTCCTAAATGAGTTAGCCACATGCTGGCTGCACCACAACTCATTTCACAACTCCTAAATCTAAGAATAATAGATTAATTTCACTTTACATCTATACCACAAAAATAACATATAAATAGAAATATATATGACATATTACAGTTAGAATAACAACTAACTATCGTATATAATATAAAGTTTCTCAATTTAAGCCGATCAAAAAAAAAGTTTCTCAATTTAAGTAAGAGCAAGTGCCTTTCGTTGTGTGCACTATATATGGAATTGGCATTGTTCATAGTTAATATCATGTAGAAGAGATCCCTCGTAACTATTTCTTAGTTCTTCACCAAAGACAATTCTATCAAACGCAAGAATATTTGGCCGCACAGTTGGACTAACACTCCTGCTGAGATATTCATTGGAGAAGCAAATAAGTAGCTCCTAATTCAACTCTCGTTAATAAAAAAAATAGTATTTCAAGAACGATTTGAGATTTAAAAAAAATAGTGGGCGAGAAGATATGACATTTTAGGAATAAAATTAACACTTCATCAAAATTGAATTTATGCTCCCATTAGTTACTCTTTCTCTATACTTAGCAAGATTTAGTTTCAACTTCACAATTATACATAGACTATCATATGCTAAAATGTCCGACTTGATAACTATATAAAAATTACATATGTAATTGGTTTTATGAGAAACTAATATTCCCACCGGAATTTGTTATAATATCTTTTTGAAGACTTTATCTTTTCTATGTACGAACTTCTTACTCAAATCAATTAATTTACTTACTTCAATCATTTGAGTCGAAAGATAAAATGATTTGTTTTATTAACGAATTATAATTTTAGTGAAATACACACAATTATTAACAAAATTAATATTTCTATTAATCTACGTAAAACTAGCTGGAAGAGTTTTATAAAAAAATGATGAAAGAAGTACCATATTAACTCATAAATATTACTTGGGTAATTACTAAATATAAAGCTATACAACATTATTTTAAATATTCTATCATAGGTGTTCTTTTTTCCATATAAAATGAACTAATGTTTTGATGAATCTTTGTTTATGAGTTATATTGTTGTTCGTAAAGAGCGAAGTAAATTGTAATTCAGTAATTATATACTAACCATATACTAAAAGTATTAGTGAAAGGATACCTATAATTATACTAAAAAATTAAAACTTCATGGATTTGCTTCTATAATTTTTGTCTGTCACGGAGATTAATAAAACTTCTACGGAGTCACAATAACAACAACCACTTTGACTCATGAGTCATGAAAAACTCCATTACAAATTTCAGGTAATTGAAAAAGTGAATTCCATTGCTAAAGATCAAAGACTCTTCTTGATTGAAAAGGAAGAAGCAAATTGATACAAAGATGAAAAACTCAATGAATTTACTCTTATTGATTATCAAAAAGGTACATCTATTTACAAAGCAAGGATCAATATATATATCCTTGAAAATAACAAACCTAACAAACTAATAACTAAACTCCTATCTAAAACAGAAAAACAGAATATACAAAACCAGAATTATTAAGCCAATTACAAAGTTAAGAGAAATAGCTTGTATAACAAGAAATTGTTGACTTCCTAAATAATAATAAAAGAACACATTATAAGCCTTTAATTTATGTAGATATGAAGTCTTATGATTGATCCAAGTGACTTTGTATCTATTTGATTCATTGTGATGATGAATCTGATTTGAGTGAGTGTTGCCATGGTTGTTTTGATGCACCATGCCTTTGCCTGACTAAGATATAAACTGGTGCGCCAAGGCCAGTTGGTGCGCCAAGGCCAACTGGTGCTCCAACTGGTGCGCCGAGGCCAACTGGTGCGCCAAGGCCTGTCCTGACCGAGACAGGGCCATCTGGTGCACCGAGGCCTGTCCTGACTGAGACAGGGCCAACTGGTGCTCATTGCCCATGCGCATCTGATGCAGGCTCCGAGACTGGCACATATGCACCTGGTGCATCCATTCTGACCGAGACTGGTGCATGTGCACCTGGTGCATCCATTCTGACCGAGGCTGGCGCATGTGCACCTGGTGCATGCTTCCTGACCGAGATAGAGCCAATTGGTGCACTCTGTCTTGGTCAGGCATATTCCTTGCCTTATCTGGTTCATGGCACATTGCTATGATTCCAGCCAAGCCAACTTCCTTATGTTTCATACTTAAGCCATGTTGATCATGATCCTTGCTTGTTGAGTCATTGATAATCCTGCAACAAGCATATCCATTGTTAGAATTAACCAAGTTTAACATCCCCCACAAGCTGGAGTGTATAAGTCATACAAACCAAGCTTGGATATATTATTTTTGAATGTTCCAGGGGGTTGGCATTTTGTGAACATGTCTGCAACTTGTTCACTGCTAGATATAGGTAAGAGATGAACAACACCATTCAAGACTTTTTCCCTTATTAAATGGCAATCTATCTCAATATGTTTTGTTCTCTCATGAAAAACAGGGTTGGCAGCCATATGTAAAGCTGATTGATTGTCACAGTACAAAATAGTAGGCCCATCATGACTTAGATGTAAATCATCAAACAAATAAAGAAGCCATTGAGCCTCACAACCAGTTAGAGCTAAGGCTCTATACTCTGCTTCAGCAGAGGATCTAGAGACGGTTTTTTGTCTCTTACTCTTCCATGAAATTAAAGACTTTCCAAAAAAAAACCGGAAACCCGTTACTGACCTTCTGGTGTCAAGGCATGATCCCCAATCAGCATCACTGAAGCCTTTTAGTTGAGTAGTAGTTTTTGTAGGAAAAAATAATCCCTTACCTGGGGCTCCCTTAATGTACCTGAGAATTCTTAATGCTGCATTAAAATGGTCTATCCTAGGGGCAGCCAAGAACTGGCTCAAATGCCCAATGGCATAGGAAATATATGGTCTAGTATGAGTTAGATAAACTAATTTGCCAATGAGCCTTCTATAGGATGTTATATCAGAATAAATTGCTCCAGATTCACTATGTAATCTAACATTATAATCCATAGGACTGGAGCAGGGTTTGCTGGCTAACATACCTGTATCTTGAAGTAAGTCAAGGGTATACTTCCTTTGACATAGATTTATTCCATCCTTGTTTCTGGCCACCTCAATACCAAGAAAATATTTTAGAGTTCCAAGATCCTTGATGTTGAATTTTATGTCCAGAATGTCTTTCACATGTTGGATTTCATCAAGGTTATCTCCTGCAATCACAAGATCATCTACATACACAATTATAACAGTGTAGCCTTTGGCATCAATCTTTGTAAACAGAGAGTAATCAGCTCTAGATTGAGTAAAGCCACACCGATTCAAAACAGCAGTGAGTTTAGCATTCCACTGTCTACTGGCTTGCTTCAAGCCATATAAGGATTTCTCCAGTTTACAAACAAGGGATTCATTGTGAATTTTGAGACCTGGTGGAGGCTTCATGTAAACCTTCTCAACAAGGTCACCATGTAAAAATGTAGTGTTAATATCTAACTGATGAAGATGCCAACCTTTTATGGCAGCCAGGGCAATTATGGTTCTAATTGTTGTTATTTTAACTACAGGGCTAAAGGCATCAAAATAATCTATTCCTGCTGTTTGGTTATATCCTTTTGCCACAAGCCTGGCCTTGTATCTTTCCACTTTCCCATCAGCAAGATACTTGGTCTTAAATACCCATTTACATCCTATAGCTCTTTTATCCTCAGGTAGTTTGGTCAAGATCCAAGTATTATTTTTTTCTAGAGCATCCAATTCAGTGTTAATAGCATCAATCCAATGTTGATGTTTGACAGCCTCACTATAGCTCTCAGGCTCAGTGTGAGAACTGATGGATAAAATGAAGTTCTTATGGGAAGGTGAAATGTTGTTATAAGATAAGACTTTAGACAGAGGAAACTTGATTTTAGTGTCATCTATATTTGATGTGCTGAGGTTTAAAGAACAATGATAATCTCTTAGGTAGTTAGGGGCATTTCTTTGTCTAGAGGATCTTCTCAGGCTTTGATTGTCATTATTATTGAAGTCAAGACTTTCATCAAGATTATTCAAAGGAGGTTGATCTTCATCAGCATGTCTCTCATAGTAGTCATTGCTGTTCTCATTTATTGGAGTTTCATTAAGATGTGTAGACATGTTTACATTGTCATGATTAAGGAAGACATCCTCATTATTATAAGAAGAAGTAGGAAGGGAAATGTCCATACCTTGATTATGATGATTTCTTTCATTCTTGAAAGGAAATATGTTCTCATAGAAGCTTACATTTCTGGACAAAAAGGTCTCCTTGTTTGTGCAATCAAACATTATGTATCCCTTGGTTCCTTGTTTGAAGCCAAGGAAGACACACTTCCTAGCTCTTGGATCCAATTTCTTCCTGTTATGAGTTAGAGTAGAGGCAAAACACAGGCATCCAAAAACTTTGATATTCAAAAAGTTGGGTTCATGATTGTATAACATCTCATAGGGGGATTTATTTTTCAGAAATTGAGAGGGTTGCCTATTTATGAGGTACACTGCATGAGCAGCACCAAAGTTCCAAAAATTTGGAAACATAAATGAGATTGAATGTGAAGTTAGGTATGTATAACACATTGCTCAGGCACAAGTCCTTTGAAAATATGACAGTTCCTGCAATGGTGCTTACAATCTCATTTCCATTAGGCAATCTAATTTTGATGGGGTCAATTTTTCTAAAAGACTGAAATTCTGTTAGACAGAAGCATACGTGGTCTGTTGCTCCTGTGTCCAGAATCCAATCTTTAGTTTTAATAGAACAAGCTATGGATTTTGAGTTACCTTGACTTGAAGAATCCATACCCGTGCTATGCTTTGTTAGTTGATTCACCTGATGATTTGCAGGCTCTTTGATCATGGCTAATAGAGCCTTATGTTGATCTGCAGTGAAGACCCCTGTTTCTTCTTGATCTTCTTGGTCATCTTCTTCATTGGAACTTGTAAGGTTGTTAACATTGTTGGTCCTCTTGTAGTGAGGAGGGAATCCATGTTTCTTATAACATGTGTCTATTGTGTGCCCCGCCTTATTGCAGAAGGAACACATCTTAGATCCACCTCTGCCTTTACCATTATTGAGGCTATATCCTCTTCCTGTCCCCGAATTGGTGTTGACTCCAGAGCTCCTACCTCTACCTGATCTGAATCCATTAGATGTGTTATTGGAGGTATTGGCTAGGACCTTCACCAATGCAAATTGCATTTCTTGTTGGATGAGGAGTGAAAAGGCCTTGTTTATGGAGGGCAAAGGGTCCATCAACATGATCTGGGATCTTACTGCTCCATACTGCTCATTCAAGCCTTTCAAGAATCTGATCACATAGTCACTTTCTCTGTAGGACTTAACAAGTCTATAGAGAACAGAATCACATTGTGAAGGACATGATGGCAGGGGTCTGAAATTATCTAATTCTTGCCATAAACGTTTCAAGAAGGTATAATATGCATCTATTGATCTGCTTCCTTGCTTGGCATTGTACAATTCTTCCTGGAGATTGCATATGCGAAAAACATCACCTTGACAGTACCTCTCTTTTAAATCTTGCCATACTTCAAGAAATGTGTCCAGCCATAGCACACTTTGTAGAATAGACTTATCAATTGATTGATTAATCCAAGAGAAAACTAAAGTGTTGCATCTATCCCAGATTGGATAAGTTGGATCATTTGTATGAGGTTTTGGAAGGGTACCATCTATAAATTGTAGCTTGTTTTTTGTTTTCAAAGCCATCATCATGGCTTTAGACCAGCTATGGTAGTTTCCTCCTGTTAGAGGAGGTGACACTAAGATGGCTCCAGGATTTTCATTTGAACTCATATAGTATGGACTACAGGGATCATTGATAGGATTGAGAGTGGCAACTATGTTTGCCATTGATGAGGAACGAAGAGAGGAAGGTGAAGGCAGTGATATCAAAAATTTTGATGGAAGCGCAGTAGAGCATCAATTGATGCTCTGATACCAACGTGAAAAAGTGAATTCCATTGCTAAAGATCAAAGACTCTTCTTGATTGAAAAGGAAGAAGCAAATTGATACAAAGATGAAAAACTCAATGAATTTACTCTTATTGATTATCAAAAAGGTACATCTAATTACAAAGCAAGGATCAATATATATATCCTTGAAAATAACAAACCTAACAAACTAATAACTAAACTCCTATCTAAAACAGAAAAACAGAATATACAAAACTAGAATTATTAAGCCAATTACAAAGCTAAGAGAAATAGCTTGTATAACAAGAAATTGTTGACTTCCTAAATAATAATAAAAGAACACATTATAAGCCTTTAATTTATGTAGATATGAAGTCTTATGATTGATCCAAGTGACTTTGTATCTATTTGATTCATTGTGATGATGATTCTGATTTGAGTGAGTGTTGCCATGGTTGTTTTGATGCACCATGCCTTTGCCTGGCTGAGATATAAACTGGTGCGCCAAGGCTAGTTGGTGCGCCAAGGCTAGTTGGTGCGCCAAGGCCAACTGGTGCGTCGAGGCCAACTGGTGCGCCGAGGCCTGTCCTGACCGAGACAGGGCCACCTGGTGCACCGTGGCCTGTCCTGACTGAGACAGGGCCAACATGTGTTCATTGCCCATGCACATCTGATGCAGGCTCCGATACTGGCACATATGCACCTGGTGCATCCATTCTGACCGAGACTGGTGCATGTGCACCTGGTGCATCCATTCTGACCGAGGTTGGCGCATGTGCACCTGGTGCATGCTTCCTGACCGAGACAGAGCCAATTGGTGCACTCTGTCTTGGTTAGGCATATTCCTTGCCTTATCTGGTTAATGGAACATTGCTATGATTCCAGCCAAGCCAACTTCCTTATGTTTCATACTTAAGCCATGTTGATCATGATCCTTGCTTGTTGAGTCATTGATAATCCTGCAACAAGCATATCCATTGTTAGAATTAACCAAGTTTAACATCAATCATGCTCAGAAAATCATTTACAAATTCCTATACATTTTAAGAATCTATTTAAAATCCTTAAATAGTTCGGAGGCAACAGTGTAACTTACCTTTGCCCTTCATTTTGAATTGTTCATGTCGGTGAGAGGACTTACCGAGGATGAAAATAGATATGTTGTCTTCAAACATGTTCCAAATCCTGTCTTACTAAAAAAATGTATCATATCAATTAAAAATTTAAATTTTTCCTATTTTTGGTTCATGGTTATTGATATAGGACAAAATTTGAGACATAATCTAGGACGGGTGGACATATGTTGTCCCAAAATAGTGGTATCATTTTATGTGTCACTGTTTATGATTGGTCAGAAAAATAATTAATTATTAAAATTTTAATTTAAATATATTTCTTTAACCAATAACAAACAATTGTACATGGAGTGACACACTTTATGGAACAACAGATGTACTTCCACGTAGGACACCATGCTCAGATAAAGAACGCAGCTTTGTAGAGTGTGCATTGAAATCTGTGACTTAAACGTTTCAATACTCAGAGGTATAAAAGAACATGCAAGAAGCAGATTGTCGATTTATCTATTAGCAATTGTCACAGCATCCCCTTTATTTAGAGCAGTAGAATGAGCTAGAGGTGTTCGTGTTCCATTTTGATCAGTTTTTAGATAAAAAATGATCTGATCCAAACACGTAATTACTATACGATCTCGATCGATTTGGTCTATTTATATTAAGACATCCGTTCCAATCCGATCTAAATATAATATGCGGTTTCGGTTCGGTTTTGATCGGTTTTTTTATTTTATAAAATATTGAAATTGCACTTACATTCAAAAATCTAAAAATGACTAAATATTAAGCATAAAACAACAACAAAAATAAAAATAGTGTTCAACACTATTAAAATGTGTGCAACTATAGTATAAGTAAACAACATCATAAAATAGTAATAAATAGTAAGACAATAATAATAAAAGTAACAAATAGTAACAACAACAAGATATCAATAATAACAAGACAACAAAATAACAAGACAACAAAATAACAAGATATCAATAACAATAATATGAGCACTTGCAACGTAATTTTAACATTATGGTGTTCCACCGATGATTAATAACAATAATACTTTCACAATAATAAAATTGATAATAAAGCATCTAATCCAACTAACACTTGAATTCTCTTTATTTGGTTGTGTGATTGGTTTAAGTTCTAAAAAAAATGTATCAAAAAACATAGCAACATATATACAATTTTGGTGTTGAGACTCAAGAATAAGTTTGGAAGACACTTAAAAGTATTATACACTTAAACTTTACATATTATTTTGGTCCGGTCTGGATTGGTCTGGATCCAAGAGTGAAACCAAAATCCGGACCGGACCAATTGGTCTTTAAAAAATAAGTCCAACACAATCCAAATGCATTCAGTTTTTGCAATTTCAGTTTATTTTGAATCGATTTTCAGTTTTATTGTTGGATCGGTCTGGATTTTAACACCTCTAGAATATTAGTTAAAGATGTTTTTAGTAGTATTTTTTAATAATCTTATGCTTTAGATATATTTTTGCCCCAAAGACAATGATAAAATTAATAGTTTTTTATAGAAGAAAGCTGATAAAAAGTATGTATTCAAAGAGATACAACTTTTGTTTATTTAAGCAATTCTAATCTGTAACTGGTATACAAAAGAATAGGATTTGGTGAGACTTGAAATGCTGAATCATTCATTTTCAAATTGATTTTGGTTTCTATTTTGTCCAGTTCGCAAATTAGATAGATTGGAATTAAAATAAAGATGTAAAGTATAAATTAGAAATATAAAGATCATTATTTTTGGCTTTTGGGTGAGAACTTAGATAAAGTTAGTGTGTATAGAAGGTTATAGAGATGGAGATCACCTGTCGCATTTTAGGTGTCTTAATAGTATCACAGTCCAATTAAAAATTGACAGATAATTAAAAAGAATAATCATAAAAATAGAAAATAACTTTTGTATATTACATATTACAATATAATTAGTAACTTTTTAATCCAAATAGAGACAGGAAATCCGAAAAACGAGGTACAGAGCAGAAGAAGGTGGATCATGAATTGTGCCAGTGTTTGTATCTAGGTTTGACATACGTAACAAGATATCGTACATTGTTGTGTTTCTATTCAATTAGCCACCCTGAATATCATCTTAGGTATCAATTACCTAATCTTCATAGAATCTTGGGATGTAATTCCATTATTGTGAACTTCCCACATTTACATACTATGATATCTATTTACTGAGCTCTTGATCATTGCGAAATAATAAAGAAAAATGAGAAAAAGATGCATATAGTAACATGTATAAATTTTATACACCATCATTGTATTATCTATCATTGATAACTTTTCATATCTACATACTACGATATCTACTTACTGAGCTCTTGATCATTGCAAAATAATAAAGAAAAATGAGAAAAGGATACACTGACCATGTATAAATGGTTTATGATGAATTGTATGTATATGAATCTTTACACTATTAATGTATGAATTCTGCACTCCAAAAAAAAAAATAGATATCAATAATTTTTAATTAACATAATTATCCACAATTTTAACCTCCCATAGTGATATTGATGCTTAGTTATTGTTGTAATAAAACTAGCATTTTGATAGGCGCCCTAGTGTCAATCAACCTACATTTTTTTCAATCAATAAGTTTGATTTAAAAAACTGAAAGTATCATTCCTGTGAAACTTCAGTGGGGATTCGCCGAATAATATAAAAGCAGCTTCAAGTTCTTAAAGTTAGACGGCAAAGCTTTCAGAAGTTCTATTCTACAGAGGGGAAAGAACCACAGGAACATTTTATGCACTTCCAATATGAAGTGTTTCCAAAACCTGATACATGTTTCCACAAATTGAACTAGGGAAAACCACGATTCAAACACTCGAAATTTCTAACTCGCCTTTCAATAGTAAAATTAATGAGTGTTGTAAGACAATGGCTAACTGAGCAAAGCCAGCCGAAAACCCATTATGTTCAAAACAGTGACAATGAAAGAGGCATATGATGCATCATAGTTTTTTTTTCTTCTTTTTCTAAGAAATAGACATCCACTGACATTTGACAATGACAGAGGCTCAAAACTTTGATGGTTGTTCATCCATCACGCATATCCAGCCATACCAACTGTGGAGCTTGCCCGATTTGCTTTATGAGAAGCTGGAGTACTGGTTGCCTTTGTGAAATAGATGTAGTAGTATACGTTAAGAATCATGGTTGCAACAACAAAAACTGCTCCAGCAACAAAGATACCTTTCCTTAAGGTTTCACAGGTGAAGTTTTGAGCATAAATCACTCCCCGGTATTTAGTATGATAAGCATTCTTCGTTGCACCAGCAATCAAGCATGCTTCTGCAACCATAAAAGTCATCCTGGAAATGCATGAAATGTAACAATTGAACTTCAGTTCATATTGAGGAGGGAGTATGATCAATATATGCACTACAATCATGTAACATTTCGTGAATACCAGCTAAAAATTGAGAAAGTCAAGAATCCTAACTTGAGTAAATTAGGACAAAATGCACAAACTTTGGAACAAAATAATATTTACAAGTCACCTGTAAGGCTTTGAATCTATAGCCAAAATGGGTGCGTAATTATTGTAT
Source organism: Lupinus angustifolius (assembly GCF_001865875.1). Lineage (NCBI taxonomy): Eukaryota > Viridiplantae > Streptophyta > Magnoliopsida > Fabales > Fabaceae > Lupinus > Lupinus angustifolius. Next base: position 3,354,321 of record NC_032028.1, on the reverse strand, counting down.
CTATAAATCAAAATTCTCACCAAGAAGAGAAAAAATATATAATAGACCATGCACGATTTCCCCCAGGTATTAAAGGCCTTCCAAAGCACATGCACTTTGTTACTCCCATAAGCAGTGATTCACTTGAAAGAAGAAAAAGGAAAGCACCCACTCCATAACCAGTTGCAACATCTGAATTGTAGGTGCAGTATGTTTCATTTGTTCTTTCATCTCTGAACATGGTTCCCTGTCCAGCAAGAGCATAGAAAAGGGAGTGGGGTCAGAAAACTCAATGAAACTTGAATTTGAATATTAAGTTAGCAACTAAATGAATAGCAGTGTAACAAATATAATCTTAACGAAATTGACTGCAACACATTCATTGAAGGGCATGATAGACATGAACAGCCCACACAGTGCAGATTTTCCCTAATGTGCTTTCTAACAAACTTGAAAAAAGTAACAAGACTAGTTCGTATTTTACTCATGGCCTAACATTAATCAAGCAATTCATTATCCATATTTCTGATTTCATTATCTCCAGCTTAGTGTGTGTAGACTTTTGTGGAATTTTGATGTTGTGAATGTTTTTGACAAGAGTCCTTTCTGTTTTTAAAAAAAGGATGAACTGTTTCTATTTGAAACCTGTCTTTAACAAAACACATCATAAATGCAACGTCCTCTACAGAATGTAGCCACTAAATAGAATCCCTGCCTATTCCCTAACACGCAATTCATAAATGCAATGGACATAGGTTAATCTTTATAGTTTATACCATATGTGTTGGTGCAGCGCAAGCAATAATTGTGTAACATTGGCCACAAACAATCAAATAAATGGACAGAGAATAAATACAAGAGAAGAAGACAAGAAAGTTTGTTAATGAGGTTCGGCCAATTGTGCCTACATACCCAAAAGTGTTGAAGGGCTCCCAAGATATTATTTGAGAATAAGGACTACAAGTTAACATATTTCAATACTAGGCAATGTAGAACTTCATATAGTAACATATTTCAAGCATCCCCAACAATATGTAATGCTAAAATCCTGATTGGCAAAGTTACTTGGTTACAAGGACATACAAGACTGGATTAATAATAGCACAAACAACTTCAATCTTAAAGTGTTAAAATAATTTTCTATCTCCAAATTTACACATGAAGTTTGCTGAACATAAATTGTACCCGAATGCAGTACCAAACGAGGCTATATATGAACATTTACAATGAATTCAACCATATAAGTATATAACAGTAGAAGCTACTAAAGCCACACTTTGTCACCCTCAGCATGTTCAGTAATGATGACCAGAACAAAAAATACATGTTATCTTATTCCAAACATATACCAGAGATGGCAGAGAGCCACATTAGTCATTGTCCTGCTACATAGTATATAAGTATGTAACTCCATGATCCAGTTACACGATCTGCAACTAAATCACCAAATGTTTTAACACAGCATATCGAAATTCTAGAGTGGCATTTCTGTATTTTTATATTATTTAATTGCTATTTTAGTTTCTCTATGCTAAACATAATTATTTTTACCCTGGTAAGTTTGCAAAAATTACTTTTATTCTTTCTTTCCCCCAAACCTAATCAGTACAACAATCCAGAGATAGAATGTTCCGTAAAAGAAGTTAGCGAAGTGTGAAACGAAGTGACAAAATATTTGGAAAAAATATATATAGATAGATCTCTAGTTACCATGTTTGAAACCGTAATGTTTCATCAAGAATTAAATTATAGGAAAAGAGGAGTGAATAAAAAAAGAAAGTGAAGTTAGAGAGAGAGAGGCTTACAACGCTTCTTCTTCTCTCAGCAGCAACGGCGAAACCGAAGGCCACTAAGCACAAAACCACCAGCAGAAGGTGGACCAGGGTGGACCCTCTTCCCTCTGCCATCTCTTCTATTCTCTATTGTTGTTGTGTTGTGCTTAGCTTACACTAATTAGAGACAGAAATTGGAGAGAGAGAGAGAGAGAGAGAATCAAGGTAGAAGAAGGAAGGGGTGTGAAGATAAACAACACTCACTACTTTTGTGTGTATGTACTCTTTCTAAGGTTAAAGTAAAGTACCCTTTCATAGTGTTCAGGATAATATTGGTATCTTCCACGCGCGCCTACGGGCACTGTGCGACATGCGCGATTCAAGGGGTTTTTACTTCCTCGAGTATCAATATTCAGCATGCCAAATGAGAGGGAAGGTGTTTTCCACGCGTCCTGTGCTCTTATTATGAAGCTACTAACAGATAAGGTTAAAAGTGTAAATTTACTAAAAAGGAGTTTGGAAAAAGAAAAACCAAAGTTACATTGTAACTTTTTGAATTTCTATTTGAAACTAGTTTTCAGAAAATTAAATTGAAAGTTTAAAATATTTAAAAATTATATTAGTTATTTCTCAATTTGAAAGTGATGTTATTAAACTTGGATTAATCATCAACTAAATTGTTTATCTTGTGCATTTGACTAAGCTGCATAGGTTAGATAATTCCTTGTTTGTAAAGAAAAAATTGGACACTGACACAGTTATAGTTATGATGTCCAACTATGGTGTTAATGTTCATTAAACATTAATATCTTGATTTTTTTCTCCACCTTGGATATAATGAATGACTCAGATTACAGATTACAAAGTAGAGGCTCCAAATCCAAAATAATGACAAAGCTCAAGATATGTAACCAAGCACTCTAATAATCTCACCACAAAGTTAGATTTTAGGAGTTGCTATTTGAAATTTTACGCATTAACACAAAAAAGTGGAATATTTAAATGTCGCTAGTGTGAAGATTTATGTTAATAATATATCATAGATTATTCAGTTATATTATTTATATTGAAAAGTCATCAATGATGATTTAATATATATGATAAACGATGTACTTAAGGTTAACCCATAAGGGTAGGTAGAAAGTGCTCAGTACACGACCCATATTTAATGGGACCTCAAATTTATTCTGACATACATATTAAGGTGTCAAAACGGACTATCCGGACAGGTTCAGGTTAAATCAGATCGAGTTAAAAAGTCCAGATATAATTTATGATTATCAAACTGTAGCTCAAACCTGCCCTAAGCGGATTGCGGGTTGTGGCGGACCGGCCCGTATAAACTAAAAAATATTAATTTTTTTAACATATTTAATCTATTTAAAAAATATGTATATTTTGATTTTAACATACTACTTTTTAACACATTTGTTATACCAAATGCAACCAAACTTGTAGATTTAATGTCTTGTGTTTGAATTAAGACGTGATGTTAAGTCCATGTGTATGATTTTTAACATAACTCTTTTTTTAAATCTCTCATTTCTATTGGACTCTCACTCTCTAACACAATATTAATTTGTAATTTTACTTTAATATATAAACATTTAAATACTATCAAAAATATTATTTTTTATATGTTCTTTGTCAACACTTTCATTATGAACTATTATATTAAATTTGGTTGTGTAGAGTTCCCTATGATAAACAATTTATGTTGATTTTAGTTTTGTTGTGAACGTTATTTTCTTTATTATGTGTTCTGTGGTAAAAGTTAAATCAAATTAAATACACAATAACATAATACATATTATCTATTTTTATTATAAGTTGTTTTGTAAATTTTCATTTAGTGCTTATTACCAAGTCAAAGGTTCAAAAAATATTAAAACAAATAAGTAAAACGGGTAGGCCAAACCCGCCCGGGTAAGTCCGGCCCGAGTCCAGGTTTAAAATAGCCCAGATTCTATAAAGAATGCCTAAAATGATACTCAAGCCCTATAAATTTTCAGGTTTTGGCGGGCCGGCCCGATTCGACCCGCCCGTTTTTACAGTTTTACATACATAACTAATTTTATCTCCATATGGAGAATATATTATTATTTTTATTGTTTTTAAATTTTGTTATGTTGTCACTTATTTATAACATCTTCAATATTTTATTGGTTTTAATGATCATTATTTTATATTATTGATGTATAATTGAAATAAGAGTTGAATCTTTTAGTGTGAAAAGTATGACATTGTTTAATTCTCTTTAAGAAGAAAACTGCATAAAAATACATTAGACTTAAGTGTCCAACAATTAACCAATGAGCCAAAAAATAAAGTATATCTTACGTTATCACAATTTATATGAACTTTTTTTGTTTGAAATTTATTATAAAAATATTATATTAATTAAATTATTTAATATACAATGAATAATCATTTTGATTTGCTATCACAATTTTTTTAAGTCCCAAATTTGTTCAAACTTTAACATTTAAACCTTATATGGTTAATTCAGGGCCCACGTTTCTCACACCAGACCTACACAATGTCAGGACCATTAACGATGTTAAAAAACTTCATGATATGTATGAAGGTGTGTCTTGAATAAGTCTTAAGTCCACTTTACATGTTACAAAATTCTGTAGGTTGAGTTTTCTGCACCTAGCGTACCAAACCTGCATCTGCATTGGTATTTCCTAACTGCGTTGCTCATTTTGCATTGGTATGGATAAAGAATTATGATCCTGAATTATGCATTTGTATATATTAATTGTTCAATTGCCTTTAGTCATATACTAATATATGGTTTAAATTTGAAGGCTGTTATAACCCCTCAAACCATGTTATCTCTGTCCTTTTACAATATTAGTCCTCTACTTGTATTATACAATTAAAGGGCTGTTGTTTCAATCATTGTCTCATGAGTCATTACTTATCTCTTAATTGAGGTTCCATCAATCTACAATGCTCTCTTCTTATACTTCATAACCTATTAGCCTCATCAGGGAATGAAGGGTCAATAAGATAAATTGGACACAGAATAAAGCAACAACAGTAGTCAATCAGTCATATATAATGGTTCTCCTCATCCAATTTATGAGATAAGACAGTGACACGGTGCTTGATGACAAAACTCCAAATTAATTTCCTTCACTGGGTGGCCATCAAGTTAAAGCCACCCTATGCACGAGGATCCAGAATGAGTCTGGATGAGTTCATATAATTCATTACATGGACCCGCTACATTGATTTGTATTTGGATGCAGACTCCCTCTAAACCTGTGCTAATACCTACTGGGTATGGGTATGCGACTCACAGATTCTTAAGTACCCAATGAGTTTGTGACTACCCTCAAATTTAAAAGATATTAAATATAACTGTGAATGATTTATGTCATTTGTGTTAGTTTTCTAAAATTTTATACATTATTTAGATAATGTACCAAAGAAAAGAAACTATATTTAAAATTTTAAAAGTATTTTAAATGATTTTAAATGACTATTGTAATATTATGATTAAATTTGATTTAGTAAGAATTGTTCAATTAACAAAATATTAGATTATACATATCAATTAATAACATAACATCATTATTTAATAACATCACACTCACATTTATGAATTACTATATATATATATAAATATGAAAGAATAGCATATACATGTATCTGTTAGTATGAGTACCTTATTACGCAGACTCATACAACAACGAGTCTTAAAAATACAGACCCAGACCCAAGCCATTGTAAATACTCTTTATGATACTCATGGGTCTAATATCGATTCTCAACCCTAATAGAGAAATGTATAAAATTTTGGTATGTGAATTTGAGACCATTGGATATAAAATAATGCAAAATGAACAGGTTACTTGGTCAACGGTCATTGAACGGTGATGCTTGGAAGTTGGAACTTAGAAATGCAGCAGAACACACAACATTAAAAACCAAAATAAATAAAAAATAAAGTGCAACGTGTTACATAACTAGGATTTTGCACATTCTGGTGTAAAATATCTGATAATACTCTATCTATATCATGTCCCGAACCAAACAAAATATGTTATTATATTTAAAGAAAAAAAATTAAAAAAAAATATACAGTAATATTTTTATATTATTTAGTGACACTTTATTGGACAGTAGAAACATGGAGACATGGTCCTCTTAGGACATAGATCCATATTCTAAATACTTCTCATCCATGTACATAGTCATTACTGAGTATCGAATTTCTAGCAATCAACTGTGCTGTACGTTGTCGGCAGAGTTAAGCGCATTATTTTTCTGGATTCCAGAGTGAAGTACATTTTGGCTTCATTGTTTAGGTTTCAGTTAAATCATACACATACTGCATTATGATAAGATTCTTTATGATAAGAATAATGCACCAAAGTTGAGTTTGTTCCCTACACTCAGAAAAGGGCCATGTTATCAGCAGACATGAGCATTTCCGGGATTTGACAGGCCTTCATATTCTTTTGCTACTAGTGCTACATACTCTGACTTACAATATTTTGGTCATCATAGAGTAAACGTAGGATTGGAACATTATCCCTTGACAACAAAGCCCTCTCTGCTTTTCCAATCTGACCAGCAAATAGTAAACTCAGTGCTCTAAGCATAACACTTGTCATGTTGACCATGACATAGATTTTCATTAGTTCTCTCCTACGCCACACAGTACAAATTGGACCAACGATCAATTATTTTCTACTTCTACATTGTAGATAAGAAAGCAATGGTTTTCCACTTTTCCAAAATAGAATATGCTCATATACTTTTTCTAGCAACCGTTTTGATCTTATACTTAAAAATCTCTGTAAATGGCAATCTTCTGAGTTCTGACACATGCCAACTGACAGAACTTATTGCAACACTAGCCACATTCAAAAGTTCAGACAAGTTTGTGTACAATAATTGATATTCCACTTAACTGGTTAACCTGGTGAAGCCAGGTTAATAATTGGAACCTTGGTAGGGTGATTTAGTAAAGATGTGCAGACTAGTTTATAGAGATTATACAACAAATTCTAAAACTTACTTGTTCTGATTTTCTTTAAAGTATAACCAAGTTGCAAGATTTGGCATATATTAATCTCTACAAACTCAATAGAAGGTGCTTAATTAGTAGATGGTCTTGAGAAGTTAAGATAGAAAAACACAGAGTAGTAAATTCAGGTTATACCGAAAGACAAGAACATAAAAGACATGAAAGTTACATTCTTGTACCACTACTCTACATCTTTCTATCTATAGTAATTGGAATTTCCTTGTTGAGATTCCATATATCATCATCCCAAACAGCATCACAGTACAAGGAACTAAAAGCTTCACCATTGAAATCCATATCCCACCATGGGAACCAAGTTGAACCCCATGACATTTGCTCATCTACAACACCACCCATCCATGGCATATACTCCTCCCAATTCCAACCCATTACATTATCCACTACCCCTTGTTCCACTTCTCTAGTACCTTCAATCCTCTCTTCCACCTTCACCACTTTCTGTTCAACCTCTTTCTTTGATTTCTTCTTCATTATTGCATTTGCAGCCACATCTTCAACTTTGGGAGGATTCACATTACCACCTCTTTGCCTCTTCATCTTTTACAATCTTGGCGTTCACAAGGCTGTAACTCTTCAAGTAGTGAGTAATGAAAGAGTGAAGAGAATATTGATGAAATTTATAGATAGAGATGAAGATTACCTAGGTGCTAGAGCTGGCATTGAAAAGGAGACATCACTTTGAGTTGCGACCAAGTTCACAAGTTGGGTTGGGTGATGTGATAAGTACACCGATTATCTATCCCAATTTTTCTATTAGTTCAATAAAAAATATCACTCAATTAAAAATAATTTTAAAAAAATACAAATTAATATTATCTATCCACTTGCTTCAATATCAGTTTTTTAAATTTATTCTTCATTATAGCCATTAGCTATTATTTATAGGGAATCTAATGATTTAAATTTAGATCTAAACTATTGGAATTCTCTAGAATTAATGACCAGAATGAATAATAAATTTAAGTGAATCCCCATTGTTTTTATATTACTTAAATGATGCTCATCGACTAAGAGATATACCCGGAAACACAGTAATTTTGGACATAAGATAAGTTTCTATGTGATGTGAGGTTTAGCTTAAATGGGTGTTTAGCTTCTGGGAATTATATGCCGTATTAAATATTAATGTGGTTAATTTCTTCTCTATTTTGGAGCATAACGACAAAAAATCTCACCCTCGGGACAACGCAGGGGGCAAGTACCAAGTAGCTATAACCAAGACAAAACACTTCACCTGCTCCAATTTTATTATAGTACACCTAGTACTTGTATTTTTTGTGAAAATTATGAACAAAGATTCTCTCATATTAATGGAGATGCAGGTGTATATTTTTGTACTTATTTTTAGTGACAAAAATATAATTTTATTATATTCAAAATAATAAAAGTGTCATTGAAAATTGCATTTGAAGCATTTGTCTCTCCATTTCCTAACTCGGAAATTATATGCGGAACAAGATATATCATACTAAATTTTCTTTACGCTACAACCTTTGTTTTAATTTAACAGAAAGATCGAACTTTTTTTAACTATTATGATTTAAGCTGCATCACAGTACAAGGAACTAAAAGCTTCACCATTGAAATCCATATCCCACCATGGGAACCAAGTTGAACCCCATGACATTTGCTCATCTACAACACCACCCATCCATGGCATATACTCCTCCCAATTCCAACCCATTACATTATCCACTACCCCTTGTTCCACTTCTCTAGTACCTTCAATCCTCTCTTCCACCTTCACCACTTTCTGTTCAACCTCTTTCTTTGATTTCTTCTTCATTATTGCATTTGCAGCCACATCTTCAACTTTGGGAGGATTCACATTACCACCTCTTTGCCTCTTCATCTTTTACAATCTTGGCGTTCACAAGGCTGTAACTCTTCAAGTAGTGAGTAATGAAAGAGTGAAGAGAATATTGATGAAATTTATAGATAGAGATGAAGATTACCTAGGTGCTAGAGCTGGCATTGAAAAGGAGACATCACTTTGAGTTGCGACCAAGTTCACAAGTTGGGTTGGGTGATGTGATAAGTACACCGATTATCTATCCCAATTTTTCTATTAGTTCAATAAAAAATATCACTCAATTAAAAATAATTTTAAAAAAATACAAATTAATATTATCTATCCACTTGCTTCAATATCAGTTTTTTAAATTTATTCTTCATTATAGCCATTAGCTATTATTTATAGGGAATCTAATGATTTAAATTTAGATCTAAACTATTGGAATTCTCTAGAATTAATGACCAGAATGAATAATAAATTTAAGTGAATCCCCATTGTTTTTATATTACTTAAATGATGCTCATCGACTAAGAGATATACCCGGAAACACAGTAATTTTGGACATAAGATAAGTTTCTATGTGATGTGAGGTTTAGCTTAAATGGGTGTTTAGCTTCTGGGAATTATATGCCGTATTAAATATTAATGTGGTTAATTTCTTCTCTATTTTGGAGCATAACGACAAAAAATCTCACCCTCGGGACAACGCAGGGGGCAAGTACCAAGTAGCTATAACCAAGACAAAACACTTCACCTGCTCCAATTTTATTATAGTACACCTAGTACTTGTATTTTTTGTGAAAATTATGAACAAAGATTCTCTCATATTAATGGAGATGCAGGTGTATATTTTTGTACTTATTTTTAGTGACAAAAATATAATTTTATTATATTCAAAATAATAAAAGTGTCATTGAAAATTGCATTTGAAGCATTTGTCTCTCCATTTCCTAACTCGGAAATTATATGCGGAACAAGATATATCATACTAAATTTTCTTTACGCTACAACCTTTGTTTTAATTTAACAGAAAGATCGAACTTTTTTTAACTATTATGATTTAAGCTTACTTTAATGATCAATACTTATATTTTGTATACTTCTAAGCAATCAAGAATCACTTTATCGGAGTAATTGTATAAATAAAATTCTTGTACGAGAATACAGTAAAAGATTTAAAATACTGATTGCATTAGGTCAGAACATAAACGGATGCAGTAGTAAACTAGAAATGACAATTTCGATGGACTATTTAATTTGTTTGTGGTAGCTGCCGCAAGTGGTGGGTGTATAATGAGTCCAACTCCTCTCCAGTACTGGATTCTGGATTTTAAGGGGAAACAATAAATATAATTTATTTTATTAAAAAATGAGTTAAAATTAGGACTGTTGAATTTTTATTTTTGCCACGTGTCATGATCTTAACATGGTAATGGACTCTCCAGTAACAGAGATGAACTCTTCAGTAATGGAAATGATCTCTCCAGTAATGGAGATGATCTAAATTCGTGTATAATGGATAGGAAATTTGGGGCGTGCATGTTGGCCAAGCGGCATGACTAGTAGACTCTGATTACCAAGTTGAATTGTCATATTTAAAACTCACCCACGTGATTTAGCCAATAAGATAGTAGCATGTGCAATTAGTTAGTGTAACTTGAATTGAGTTGGGATAAGGGAAAGGGGCGTTGAAAGGTGCGTGTGTCAGATGCGTGCCTTCAAGTTGAAAGCACAAGTAGCACGCCTATTGTTGCATGCATGGTCATCTACTCATGTCGGCAGCATGCATGATAGCCAAATTATACTGTGGGACACTTGGACACAGAAACACTGTTGAGTCTTGACAAGTACTAAGACATTACTCTATGAAGCTGTAAAGTCCAAATCATCAAATCCGTGCCCAATAACTTCATTTTACTACTACTTTAATGGATTGCATACGATAGACGTAATATAACAGTTTATTTTAGATGTATCTAAATGATCGATCCAGTGAAAGCTCGTCGAAGTTAGGAAAGGTATAATGATATAGTATTAAATTTTGAACATTTCATTTAAATCGGATTTTTTGCCCAGCTTGATTGGGGCATAATAAATTTGGGCCAAGGTTAGGCTTACTTAATTTTCTTCTCTTTTTTTCTTTAACTTCTTTATGTTTGAACATCATGAATTCTACTTTTCGTGACTTTAATAAGATATTAGAAACTTCACTGGAAGTTACAGAAAATAACTCTATTACAAGGAGGAACTTTGAAAATTTTACTATTGTAGATGGAAAAGACTCTTAGGTGAATTTGATATTTTAACTTGTATGAATTTAATATTTGGACACTTTTAAGAAGGGTAATACTTTAATATTTTGGCAAATTATTTTCATGATTTAAATTATTTTATTATTTTAAACGAATGTTATATGAGTGTGTCTATTATACTAGAGATGACAAAATTGTTAGGAATCATTCCTAATTGATGTGGAAGTAAGACCAATGAATCTTGGTAAATGAACTATTGAATAATTCAAAGATGGTTATTCAAAGGTCTTGGAATTACTCCTTGAGTCTTGCAATTATGAAGTATAACTTAGAAAGTTGGAGTATCACTTTTCAAAGTGTCTTGAAAAGTATGACAACAATTTAATCATTCACTATGTTTTTATGATGGAGCCTTCCTCCCCTTCACTATATATATAGAAGACTTGTGAGGAACAAATACAACAAGCAAGTGAGAAAAACATCATAGAGAAAAAGTGAAAGAGTTTATATCCACTGAGATTTGTATTCATAATGAGATACTATAGAGTTTGTATTTCCATCCTTTTTGGGTGAGATTTGGTGTTATCCTCTATGTAAGAGAGAGTCAAATATTGTAATCCTACTTTCTATAGTGGAGATATTTTCTGGACTAGGTCCCGTGGTTGTTTCTTTCTCACATTGAGGAAGTTTTTCCATGTTAAATTTTTTGGTGCTATTCTTCTACTTTTCTCTATTTTCTTTATCCATTTGGTGCTTCCATAAGTGCCTATTTTGCATCACACAGAGGAGGGAAATTGGTTCTGAAATTCCCAATAATGGTATCAGAGCTCCCAAGTTCATTTGGGGAGCTTAGCCTGTGTAGTCCAAGATGGAAGGAGCCGCTAATATCTCATTTGATGGAGATATGTTCAAGTTTATAGCTGACAACTATTCCTATTGGAAGCTCATGATGGAGGATCATTTATACTGTAAGGATATGCATGAGCCTATTTCTTGCAAAGACAAGCCAGAAGATAAGGGTGGCAGAGATTGGGAGATTTCGAATCGAAAATTTGTTGCAATGATTCGGAAGTATATTGATAGAAGTTTATTTCAGCATGTGTCCACATACACAAATGCTTATGAGTTGTGGTCGAAACTTGAATCTATGATTCAAAAGAAAACTCCTAGAAATAAAGCATATCTTGTCAGAAGGTTGGTGAAACTTGACTACAAAGATTGTTAGAGCATGATAGAGCACTTGAATTCTTCCAAGGCTCATGTCAATCAATTGACAAAGATAGATATGAAGATAGATGATGAGTTGCAAGCACTTCTACTACTGAGTTCGTTGCCTGAAAGCTGGGATACATTGGTGGTCACACTCAGCAACTCAGTCCCTGATGGGAAGGTCTTATGGACATTGTTTCAGACAGTCTATTGAATGAAGAATCCAGAAGGAAAGAATGATGTATATCCTTCCACTCTGAAGCAAATATTGTGGAGAGACGTGGAAGAAATAAAACTCATGGGAGGAATGAATCTCGTGGAAGAATCAAAAGCAAATTCAGAGGTTGCCCTCAATCTCACATGAGGTAAATAACATGTTATTATTGTAGTAAATAAGGACATAAAAGAACTGAATGCAGGTCCTTAGAGAGAGACCAGAAAGCTGGAAATGTCGCCGCAGATGATGATGTTCTCCTAATTGGAGAAGACAATTACCTAAATGTTGCATATGGTGATTGTGCTTGGATCGTTGACTCCGGTGTTTCTTTACATGTAAGTCCACATGAAGGTTTCTTCTCCAACTACAAGAAAGGTGATTAGGATACTCTGAAAATGGGAAACCATGTTACTAGAAAAATTGCGGGAATTGGTGATATTGTGCTACTAATAGACAAAAGAGGAAAGCTTATACTGAAGGAGGTGAGACATGTCCCAGATATGCGTCTTAACCTTATCTCAACGGGTAAGTTGGATGATGGTGGTTGTGTAAGCCACTTTGGTGCTGGAAGGTAGAAACTAGCAAAAGCCAACCTCATTATTGTTAGAGGCTCAAAGGAAGGATATTTGTACATTATGCAAGGAGGAATTTATTCTGGAGAAGCAAATGTTGCTACCGACTCCAAAGATCTTTGGCTTAGGCAATTGAGGCACATGAGTGAGAAGACACTTCAGATTCTCGCCAAATACCACTTCCGGGTATAAAAGGTCAAATTTTAGATTCCTGTACTGATTGTCTTTATGGTAAACAACATAGAGTCAATTTTCAGAGAACAAACAATCCCTCACAGAGAGATGAAGTACTTGAATTGGTGCATTCAGATGTTTGTGCACCATCTAAAATATCTCTTGGAGGAGCCTACTACTTTGTCACATTCATAGACGACCACTCAAGAAGAGTATGAGTGTACTTGTTGAAAAGCAAAGATCAAATACTATCAACATTCAAAGAGTTCCATGCACTAGTAGAACGTGAGACTAAGAAGAAGTTGAAGTGTCTGAAAGCAGACAATGATGGAGAGTATCATGGTCCATTTGAAGCCTATTGCAAGGCTTTTGGTATCAGACTGGAGAAGACACCAGAAAAGACTCCTCAGTTGAATGGAGTAGCTGAGAGGATGAAGCACACAATTAAAGAGAAAATCAAATGCATGTTGCAAGATGTCAATTGTAACGCCCCGAAAAATACTTCTCAAAATATTCCGGAAAAATAGGTAAATTTTTTTTTTTGAATAAAGAGATTGTATAAATTTGTTTCCTTTTTAAAACCTTCCTTTTCCGGGACATCACTTTAAGTAACTCAAATGCGGAAAATCAACTTATCGTTATCGAATGATAACTTAACCCGATTCACAATTTCCTGAATAACACAATGCATATAAACGGCTAAGTCATCTTTAGTTCATACAAACTAAGTCAACAAAGGCGGAAACTACATCGCCACTAACATATACAAAATCCAAAAAGGAAGGGCGAAAATATTAATCATCGCCAACACTAAACAAAGACATGAACGAGTTGAAGCCGTCAGTGTTTCAAAAGTCACAAAATGATAGGTAACTCCTAGTGGCTAACTCCAAAGCTAGGGTACTGCATCTTCCTCAATTCCTTATGCCCCCTCCTGGAACATCACGAACGAGTAGCTCCAAATCCGATCAAAGCTGTCTACCTGATGAGCACACGTCCGAAAAGCAAGCAATAGAAAAGAAGAGAAATAGAGAGAGTAAGACATCTAATGAACATAAATTCATTGACGGCGTGGACTTACTCAGAATATCACACTCAGACACAAAATATATTTAAACATATAATTCATTTTTTATCAACAACATCATGAAGAAATTCATAACTCACCATTTATTTCAACATTACCAATATATCAAATAATATAATCAACATTATACTCATAATCAGATCACATACATAAACATAGGAATGCAACATACTTGTAACTCACATGTGAGAATTTACTTCCACAATGGTAATGTATGCATGATATGTCATGATCATCCACCTTACACCAATATCCATCCAACATCCTAATCGG
>NC_032028.1:3339018-3339823 GCF_001865875.1 Lupinus angustifolius | reverse complement strand
TAGTACGTCAACCGTACATGCTCCAGGTAACATCTCAATCACAACAACCCATCACCGAATACTCCTGGACGGTCACATGACCAAGCCTCTTACGGTCGGTCGATCGTTGTTCAGTGATATCATGTATCCTTACTAGGGTACCCCTTAGTTCACGACCTCAAGTAGGATACTTGCCTAACAAGGCATAAACACAAACAATACTTTCACAAAATCATCTTTATACCATTTAAGACATGATCTCATTCCACAATTTTATACCACAACACCCTACCCGGGTTCGTCGCATTGTTCACAACCTCATCTTATTTCAATCTTTCCACACTGTCCCTCGCCCAAGCGCCCAAGTGGGGACTAGTCGCTCAAGCGACAATTCGCCTTTAAATCTCAAATAGACTGAAGTTTTCCCTCGCCTAGGCGAAAGTATTATCGCCCAAGCGAGACCTCTCTCGCCCAAGCGAGAGGGTTCCAGAAACTCATTAAAATTTTGGAATTCTTTTTTTTCCGCCCAATCGAGTTTTTGCTCGCCCGGGCGGACTTTTGCTCGACCAGGCAAAAATCTTGGAATTTTTTTTTTTCGCCCAATCGGGTTTTTGCTCGCCCGGGCGGACTTTTGGTCGCTCCGGCGACACCTGGTTCGCCCAGACAACACGGATTTTGACAGAATGCTAATTTTTGCCATTTTCAACAACCAAGATACATTTAAACATGGTTTTTCAACCACCTGCACTCAGAAAATTTTCCAACAACATTCATATACAATATTCAACACATTTCATCAACAACCATATATATTCAAAAGCATTCA
>NC_032028.1:3301515-3338918 GCF_001865875.1 Lupinus angustifolius | reverse complement strand
GAGAGATTTACCTTCTCTTTGAAAATGCAAAAGTGAGTGAGTGAAGTGTGGAGTGTGAGGGATAAAGGAAAGAGGGAAATCAGATTTTCCCTAGGCAATAATGACAAATCTCATAGGGTGGCTAATGATGAGCTCATGAGATATGCTGAAAGTGATGAGAGATTTGCTTTATGGAAGTCAAATCTCTCATCCCAATGCGAAATGATCATCTTGAGGACACGTGTGATAACTATGCCTGAGTATTATCGGCCAATACTCGATCGGGTATTTTAAATCGCCCGATCCTAATATCCGATTAGAATTTCGGATTTCGGCATTCCGAGTGAAAAATATTTAGAAAATAGGTATGAGTGTAATCAGGGTCTATTTTGACTCGAAATTAAATTACGAAGCCAACGGCGCGATCGGAATTCAACTCCGAGTTACGGAACTAAAAAAATGCTTTTTGAGCCGTACCGGGCAGATTCGGCCCCGACAGTGGTCCAGAACCGGATGTCTCCAAAAATTACCAAAATTTACCACAAAATTGAAAATAAAATTTCAAGAATAAAACTCAACTAGTAAAATCTTATAATTCAAACTCGTAAAATTCGCGGTGTTACATCAATCTCCCCATGTCTTTCTAGGGTGAAGCAATGAGGACTGTAGTGGATCTCATAAATCGAACACCTTCAAGGCCCATGAACGAAGAAATTCCAGAAGAAGTATGATACAAGAAGAAGGCATCCTTCAACCATCTGAGAGTATTCGGATGCAGAGCCTTTGTGCGCATTCCAAAAGATGAGAGAAAGAAGTTGGATGCTAAAACCAAGGAATGCATTTACCTTGGGTCTCCAAAAGATGAATTTGGGTACATATATGTTGTGTTCTTTGAGGATCATACGATTAAAGATGTTTAGAAGAAAGGCTAGTGCAAGTCCAAAGTTCGCATTGATTCAGGGGAGAGATTCCTCAACAAACAGATCCTGGTCATCAGATAGATCCAGAACAGATAGACCAACAGGCAGATGTTGCTCACACGGAACTTGACCAGATTAACGAAGAGTTAGATCATGATGAAGTGGTGGTAGACACACAAATGCATCAAGAACCCGAGCTTGTAGAGCATTAGATGCAAGTTGAACTGAGGCGCTCTAGAAGAGGCAGAATACCTTCTTCAAAGTATCCTGAAGAAGATTATATCACATTAGCAGATAATGGTGAACCTGAAGACTTCTCAGAAGCTGCACATACATCTGATAAAGAAGAGTGAATTAAAGTCATTGAAGATGAGATGAACTCCTTAATGAGAACCACACTTATGATCTGGTGGAGTTGCCCAAAGGAAGAAAAGCCTTGAAAAACAAATGGGTTTATAGGCTTAAAGTTGAAGAAGGAATCTCAAGACCAAGATACAAAGCTCAGATTGTTGTGAAATGATGCAATCAGAAGAATGGAGTTGATTTTGATGAGATATTCTCACCAGTGGTGAAGTAATCCTTCATAAGAGTAGCATTGGGTCTAGCAGCTAGCCTAGACTTAGAAGTTGAACAACTTGATGTCAAAACAACTTTCTTACATGGAGACATCAAAGAAGAAATCTATATGGAGCAACCAGAAGGTTATGAAGAACCAGACAAGAAACACTTAGTGTGTCGTCTAAATAAGAGTTTATATAGTCCGAAACAAGCCCCGAGACAGTGGTACAAGAAATTTGAATCATTCATGACCAAATACAGTTTCAAGAAGACAACTGGTGATCATTGTATATTCATTAAAAGGTATGAAGATGGAATCTTAATTATTCTTCTCTTATATATTGATGATATGTTAATCATTGGGCGTGACAAGACTAAAATTGTTGGTTTTAAGAATGCTTTAAGCAAGTCTTTTGCTATAAAGATTTGGGTCATGCAAAGCAGATCCTTGGAATAAGGATAATCAGATATCATTCCAAGAAGTTGTTATGGCTATCACAGGAGAAGTATATTGAGAAAGTTCTCAAGAGATTCAACACGGATAGGGCAAAACCTGTTAGTGTTCCACTTGGTGGACATTTCAAGTTAACAATAATGCCTTATTCCTCTAGTGGTAGGAAGCCTAATGCATGCTATGATTTGTACAAGACCAGATAATGCCCATGCAGTTGGACTTGTGAGTCGATTCTCGTCCAATCTCAACAAAGAGCATTGGAATGCAGTAAAGTGAATATTGAGATATCTGAGGGGAACTACCAAAATATGTTTATGCTTTGGTAATGAAGATCCTATGTTAGTTAGATATATATATATATGCTGACATGGGTGGAGATGTAGATTCCATAAAATCCACATCAGCTTATCTAACTACTTTTGCTGGGGAAGCTGTATCTTGACAATCCAAGTTACAAAGATGTGTTGCATTATCAACAACTGAAGCAAAATATATTGCAGCATCTGAAGCTGGCAATGAGATAAAATATATGAAAAACATCTTAAATGAGTTGGACCATGTTCAAGATAGATATGTTTTGCATTGTGATAACCAAAGTGCAATTCACCTAGCTAAGAATCCTATGTTTCATTCTCGGACAAAGCACATTGATTATTGTTATCATTGGATATGAAATGCTTTGGAGGATGGTTAGTTGCAGCTAGAGAAAATTCATACAGATGATAACTGGTCCGACATGATGACCAAGACAATTTCACTCAAGAAGCTAACAGAATGTTGCAGAGGTGCTGGACTGATGATACCCATCAATTAATTCAGGAAGGGAGAGATTTGTTGGGAATCCTTCCTGATTTATGTGGATGCAAGACCAATGAATCTCGATAGATGAACCATTAAATAATTCAATGATAGCTATTCGAAGGTCTTTGAATTACTCAATAATAGCTATTCCAAGTAATATATTTAGAAAAATTAAAAGTTGTTAATGAGCATTTCTTGCATTTTCTTTTCTTTTACTTTAACGATGGTGCAAGTAAAATGTGTTTTAATTTTTGAAGGAAAATAAATGCTTAGTTAGCCCTGTGATATAATATCATTGAAAATCTGCATCGATGACTTCCATTTTATAGTGATCATTTATTCATTCGAAAACGATTAGGTCCTAGCATATTCCACCAGATTTGCCAACCACAGAAACAACTTTTAAAAAAATTCTTCAAAGCTTGGACAGAACCGTCACAACGAACAAAGGTAGTATTGGCCAGCAATAAATTTTTGTATCGGCCTAAGGTAGTATTGGCCAACAAAAGTCTATAACCCACATCAAACTCAACATTCATTTGAATTTGATTAACAAAACTCTATAAAAACAGCTACATATATTATAATTAATTATTATGAACTATTTTCTTGTTCTTAATTTCATTGAACTTTAATTTGAATTTATTTATACATAAAAATAAAAATAAAGTTAAATTATTTTTACATCATTATTACTTTAATGTTATATATATACTACTATTACTATATTAATCACATTCAAATTTACTCTCAATTTCTTCTCAATCAATTTTATGATTTGTTTAGTGTTGTAAGAAACAGACCGTTCAGGATGGTCTATTCGGATTTGAAAATGACTATAGTTTAAAGTTTTAATCAAATAAGGGTTAGAGAGCTTTGAAATAGGGAAATTTCGGTCCGACTGTGTTAAACCCTATTAAATCAGATTAACATAGAAAGTAAACCCGATGAAATACTACTCTTATAATTTTTTGTTTTACTCTAGTCCAAAAAAGATGAAAAGACGTTACTTCAATTGTAATTATACATGATTATTTATTATTTAAAGTTTTATATTTATATATAATTATATATTTATAGATAAAAACTAGTAATTATGTATGAAATCACCTCGTCAGACTAGATAGTTTAACCGTTTAAACCTAATACGTGATATCTTCTAGTTTAACATGTGACTCGATTTTCATAACATTGATTTTGATAGTAGTATCTTCCAAATATCAATGTTAGTTAATCTGCATTGTTGTATTAATACTATTGTGAATCTAATTGTAATGATTTATTTGTTAATTTATTAATAATTTAATAATATATTTATACAATAACTATTTTCACCATCTAATAGTTCACGTTAATTATTCGCAAAAGATATGAAATTTAGAGAAACTTTATGCATTTTTTTTGGAATCTGACTTGATTATATCTATAAAATACTTACATAAAGAATATTTTGAATTTGTTCATCTTAAATTATATCTTAAATTATATGCATATATATATTTACCATATTATCATGTCAACCTACATCTTAAAAATATAAAATTTAAGATTAGTGATAATGATAAATTTAAAGTTAAAGTCAATGAAACCTTTTAATCTATTTATTTTTTAATTAAAAAAAATAAAAGTTAAAGTCAATGAAACCAAAAAAAGTCAAATTATATACTGATATAAATTAAATATATGGTTTACTAGTTAGAGTCACTTTCGTAAAATACTTTTCTCAAGTAAAATAAAAGAATCCCTTTTGACTAAAAATCAGACCACGGGCCAAGGTAACGACGGAGCCGCCGAACGCCCCTCTCCATTGCCGTCTTCGCTATCCCACTGCAATCTTATGACATGATAATAGGGTATTGCATATTTGCACCATTATAAGAAATTTATGGATTTTTCTTGCCAAGGACATTATACTTGCCATCCTTGAGTTTCTCAAAATTTTGGTATTGCATATTTGCACCATTGTGATATTTTTTAACAGCAATTTGATATAATCAAATATGGCATGAACTATTCACAATTACCAGGAAGCAACGAGAAATGGCAAGGATCTATATCACAAGAAGAAAGTGGATGTAGGAGGAGGAAAGAGACAAAGCAATTCCGTAAAGATTTGTTTGAGAATTGCATTTTGGAAGTGAGGAAGGAAAATAGAAGGCTCATGAGTCATTTCATAAGTAGAAACAGCGAGTGTAACCAACACTATCCCTCACCACTATTGACTTAACAAAATGTTGTTTTTGTTCAAAATTTTGTGTAGACAATACTAGGAACTCTTCGTAAAATCAACTTTACCCATGTTTAGAAACCCATTTCATATATAATTATACACATATATATTTTAATTTTTCTATAGTTATTATATGTTTTACAAATCGATTTAAAAGTTTAGTTGAATTCTTTAACCAACCAACTCTTGAGCTTGTTAAACTTTAAAGGAGCAGATATTGAGTTGGAAAAATAATTCACATCAAAATCCATTAGCTGAAATCATCTCATTTCCACCTTAGGTGTAACTGTGCAAGGGAACATATTGCAAATGCCCCTTACACATGCCGCTCACACTCCACATTGCGAATAACACATTAACTAAAATATTACCAATCACCATTCTTTGTACAAATTCGCCTTCTTTAGCAGCTAGTTAAAACCAAAATGAAATATAATCACAACCTCTCCATGCTCCTGCTTACATAAAAGAGAGTGAAATTGACACAAGAGGACCTAGGCCAAAACTAACACCCAAACTAACCCTGCAAGGTAACCCTGACCACATTTATTTGCTGAAGAAACTGGATGCATCCTACAGAAAGATAACAGTAGACATTTACAAACACTTGCCGATTATCTTACTTCTATTTACACGACATGCACTATCTTCTCTTCAGATCCAAAACTCCTCTTTGCTATAGCTATCAATTATCAAAGCTTTGTGTGTTTGGTTATACACTTAGACTAACTCCCAAAACATTTGTGTTCTAAGCCAGAGCAGGGATGCTGCAATTTCGCCTATCCCTGTCAAGGCAATCGAACCCTTCCACCCTCACACCCGGATTGTTACCAAAATTAGCTCGAACACACCCTCCCTTCCTTGCCGATGAGGGTGATGGAGACGATGACAGACCGGAGGGGCCTGGAACCACGACCCGTGACAACGAAGAGAATGGAGGAAAATTGACATCCCCAAATCGAGCATCATGAACCAATGGGTTAGCTACTCTGCTTGGCGGTGACCCAAAAAAATATGAGGGTGGCGAAGACATATCTGGCCAAAATTGTTCTTCCTCACAATCACCCTGCAAACATAGACACTCAAACTTTCAGAATCTCATAAAACAGTAATCAATTAACCAATCCAAAATTCTAAAAGGGTGCTTGTTTAGATTATTGTTCAGGAAAAACAGCTGTTACTGCTCTAAAATGATTATCTGCACTGCTCGAAGCTCTAAGGCAAAAACATAAACTGTTTCTGCAACTGTCTTTGTGTAAAATAGATTGAATTTCTGTGTTTGGTTCAGATTTGAAACTAATTCTCAGCTTAAAAAGTCTAGTGTCTTTCAAAAGCCGTAGAAAAAAAAGCTTATTTTGTTGACAAACACATCAAATCTCGGCAGTTTCTGTTTTGGAACAGCAACTTCCTCCCTACTAATCTGAACCAGACACTTCCTAAGATTCACAGAGATTATGATAATCAAATTATTTTCAAATATAAATCAAAGGCACACTAAATTACAGCTCCTACACAAAAAAGAGATAAAAGAGTATATACCTTGGTAAGGATTGTGTCCAAAGGATTAGACCCAAATGAACAAGAACTGAGGTCGTTGAAAAGGGCTAGGCGACGAGGCTTAGGGCAAATAAGGGAATCTTTCATATCTTCGCGGGATGATGATACGACAACGTTTTGTTGCTGCAGGATGCTAAACTGCTTCATCCTATTTCCTTTGTTTTCTATATCAACAATCTAAAACCTGCTCACATATATAGCGAACAACTTAGAAGGAAATTATTTCAAACCAAAGGAAAGATAAAATCTAAGAAGGAAATAAACTATTTGAATATTATTATTATTATTATATTGCGAGATATCGGAAACCGTGTATGAATATAGTTGTACAGCTCATGGTTAAGATCTGGTCAAATTCTAACCTAATCATTAGTTAATTTGAGTTTATAAGTTCTCAACCACCCAGCTCCAATGAAAACTATAAGCATACCTACAGATCTAAACAAATTGTATGAATTTTATTTGGACTAGAAATATATTATAAAAATAAAAGAAATACTAGTGAATAGAAAATAATTTGAGGAAATAACGTATAATCCTGTCTATTGAGATTTGAGTCAGCAAATTGAACTTCGGCTAAGGCAGATCTGAAAGAGGTAATTGTTGATTTAATAAAAATAGAGTGAATACCAATTTTGATATTGGATAATCTCGAATTAAGGTAAAAATCCAAAAGATTGTGAGTGTGATACTGATGTATCAGAGCGTAGAAAAAATTAGTCTAGATTAATTTGATTTGATATATTTGGTAACTATTAAGTGTATATATATTTGTATAAAAAAAATGAAGTGCTAATAAGAGATAAATGAACATGGTGAAAATGGATTGCAAGTTGAAAAGGAAAACGATAACAGAAAGAAAGAAAAACGGTTGTAAGAATTTATTGAGGAAGCAGAGATTTAAAAAAAGGACGAGATGGGAAATTGAAACGGAAATTGAGAAGGAAGCAACGAAACCTGTGATGAATAAGTGTACAGAACTGATGAAGAGAGAGAGCTTCTATTATTATTCAAAAAGGAATTGAAACATCAAAGTGAAGAGAGAATTAGAGAAACGCAAGAGCGAAAGCAGATAAAAGGGAATGCTGAAAGAGAAAGTTCATAGCTACACTTGCTTTTTGTATTTATGTCTTCATTAATTTATTTTAACTTGGGAATGAATGCATTGAGATTTTTAAGTATTAAAGTATTAATATGGTTATTTCATGCGGGCGGTGCCTCCCCGAGATATCACATCGGTTTTCGCTCCCACCAAACCAATCTCTCATATCTCTCTATCTTTTTTATTTTTCAGCTTTCTAACACACTGGTACTTATATTAACGGTTAGAAATATCCTGTGATTAATTAATTCAGAAATGTTAAAATATCAAGGGACTGAAAAATCCGTTGGAAATGAGAATCGGTCTTCTTTTTGAGGAGCAAGAACATGACCCTATAATTTTTCTTCGTAGACACAAGAATGAAAACTTTTTACCTACTGCTGACACGTGGCAGCCTTGTGATTTTCTCCTTTCCGGAAGATGAGTTTTGGGATAGAAAAGGTCGGCATAAACTTTGAACAGATCCTATGATCTTTGAACTTATACCCTCACACAAATATGCAGGATTAGCAACACTACAATTCATCATCTAACTCCAACTATTTATTTGAATATGGTTTATGTCAAAATTGAATAATGTTAAATTAGTTTAGCTAGTAACATAATAGTTTCACGTAATTGGTGGATGTGTAGAATGGTATTCACGCCGGTTGGATGCAATGCTGGGGAAGTATTTTAGGTATAATTTGTGATAAAAATGTATCACTTAAGTTTAAAGAAAAATTTTATGTACGATTATAAGACTTGCATTATTATATAAGATTAAATGTTGGATAATAAAATATCAACACTAAAATATATTCAAATTAATAAAGATTAACTAATTCCTAGAGGAAGAAAAATTAAAAAAAAAATTAATCACACCGGAATAAAAGGTTGGTTAGTGTTATTTTCCTCCACCTAATGTGTACATTAAGCTTGCATGACCAACTTAATTCATCTTAAGGTTGTGGGTTGGTAATTTTTAGGTATCTATCTAAATTTTTGTGTAGCTTTGAAACTTATCTCGATACCAAAAACCCATTTTTTCTTATACAAATAATAATTTATGTGATTATCCACTGTTAGTAATAATACGAGTTGAATCTTTAGCAATTATCAGCAACATCCCTTTATTATTAACATTGCTAACTCTTAATTGATCTTCCTTGTGCACCAATTTTTTGTCATTATATAATTGTTTAGTTGAGCTTTGCCCCTGTGTGCCAAAAGAAAAAATATTACCACCCTTCATAAATCATACAGTATATGATTTATAAATATATGCTACGCATAAGTGGGAGTCTGGACTGTGCGATGTCATTAAAAAACGACCAAAAAACGAGGCAGTACGTGGCCTGTGGGGAACCCGGGATTGATTCTCAGTGTCCTTCCCAACATCGAACATCACACACCATAGGCTCCATTGTTTCAGACAAGTATTTCTTTGGTACTAGAGGGCAGGAAAAACATTAGTTATCAATCTTTTTTTCTGATTCCGTTAATTTCAGGGATTTTGTTTTATGGTTGTTCTTTGGTCCTGTAGAAATTTTGACATGATAAAGATGATTATGTTTCAAACCAAGTTGGAGTTGATCTTAAGCTAAATAAGGTAGGTTTAATCAGCTTGAGGATCGACTTTGGGATACTTGAATATAATGGCATGAGGTTGACGCCCAATCTTAGGCTACCTTGAGTGAGTATGTGAAGAGAGTCTTTGACGTTCTGGTCAATATTTTATAGATGACGAGATGGTCAATGAGAGGATAGTGAATAAAGCGAGAAATAAGGTATAATATGTAAGAAATAATTATCGTATAATGAGTTTGTGTATTTATACTGAACGAGATGAGTTTACCTTTGTGTTGAAGGATAATCCATTGACATCATTGTTGATATTGTGTTCGTGGTGTTTTCAACAAGTTACTTTATGAGATCTTTATGTGAGTTTATGACGACTCCTATATGCCTCGTAGGGGAGTCTTCCCTCATAATTTACCATGTAAATTGGATTATGGATCTTTTTGTTTCTCAGTTTATCAACCTAGAACTTGGATTACGTTAGTTTTGGGTCTTTCAAGTTCTGGCCTTCTTGTGTAGGTTAGATATCGGACCTCTTTGTTACCTTCGTGTTTATTGTTCTTTTTCAAACTAGCAAATAATTGTTCTTTTTCAAACTAGCAAATAATTGTTCTTTTTCAAAACTAGATTATCCTGAAACTTTATTTCATTTGATTCTGCTATTAAAAAAACATATATTTCAAAAATATCCTCTGGATGTGGATGGCCTTGTTTCATCAACAATCATAATTTTCCAAAGTAGATCTACTTAACCGGCTGTGGTATTGAAGTTAGGCTTACTTTTTAGTTGGAAAGGACAATTATAGTTGAGAGGATTCGCACGCTTTGGTCCCAAAATCGAAATCGTTGTTGATACAACACAACCACCAGATTTTGCCTTTGCTTTCGGCAGTGACTCAAAGAAGAGTAAGTCCAAAATCAACTATAACACACGGGGAGTCATCACAAACACCTTATACCCTTTTAGGTCCCTCATCAATTCATCATGCTGTTGACATATGTAAGCTTGTTAAAAATATATATAGTGCGTGTCTTAGGGGCAATTATAATGTACTTGAACATCCCTTAAAAAAACATATATTTTACTTGCACATGCTTACCATCTAATATCAAGGCATGGATCAAACCAGCACTTGTTTGACATTTCAAACTGATACATCTTGTTGGGACAATATACACTGTTAAAAAATATCACAATTCTGATTCATCAATTAATTTAAATATCAAATAACTAATATTAAGATATAGTGAAATATATTGATATGACTGAACAAAGTTCATTGGATATATCAACATAGGTAAGTAGTTTAATAAAAGATATTATTTTGAATGTCCTCATGCACCTTAAGAATTCATTGTACATGATAATGACACATTGTGGACACAGCAGTGTTCCAAATTTTGTTGACCATTTTCATCCAAATTTCTAATATGAACATCTCTTTGGTCTTACTTTAAGAGGATTGCATAATTTGCTAAGAAACAAAAGTCAAACAAAGCTGTAAAACGACAACAAAAAGCAAAAGGGACTTTTTTTAAGGAAAATAACTTTCTGCTGAGAATCATGTTTTTCAAGTAGTCAGATTTTTATTCAAACAAACAAAATACAAGAAAAATGAAAGTAGAAAAGGAAGAGGGACGGTGAAAGTGTGAAC
The DNA here is from genome assembly GCF_001865875.1 of Lupinus angustifolius. Classification (NCBI taxonomy): domain Eukaryota; kingdom Viridiplantae; phylum Streptophyta; class Magnoliopsida; order Fabales; family Fabaceae; genus Lupinus; species Lupinus angustifolius. The sequence goes on along the minus strand of NC_032028.1, from coordinate 3,328,102 downwards.
TGAAGATTTTCTAGTTTCTGAAGGAAGTTAGAGACATATCAGGTTGCAAATTTCAACGTGAAATATGTCATGTAATCAACAAAGTAGCCTCTTCCTAACGCATGCAGCATCCACTTGAACAAGAAACGACAAAATGTCTTCATCAATAATTACAACTACTTGATGAAAACCACCTTATTATAGAACCGAACACCCTTCTACCACATGTGTCATGCAAAAACTAGCAAACAAAAATTTACATTTTTCAATGCATTTTTACTTTGAAGAATGTTTAGGTGATGGATGAACAAAATTTAATGAAGTAACATTAATTTTTGGAACCAGCAGAACAACACATTAGAATGCAAAAAGAACAAAGGATCACTGCCTTTAATTTATATAACATGATAACTAAAAGAGCCAGAGAGATATCTGAAGACTTCAAATAAGTGAGGTAAGAAATCACCTTGGACCTCTCTTGAAGATTTCCAGATGTGATTACAAAGTCTACAGATGTGGCATTAACTTCATGCAGAGGCTTGTTCTGAAGCGGCAGCGGCGGCGGCGGCTCGCTTCTTTGCAAAGTATTCATCAGCACGTGCAAGGTTCTTAGCAACTGATGGCTTAACCCATTTCTTACGTCCAGGAAGAACAGTGAGGGAACAGCCAAGAGTCTCAAGCTTCTCCTTTGCTGATGCCGAATAGGCACGTGCTTTTATTGTCAACTTCTTGGTTAGTTCTCCATGGCCCAAAATCTGAAACAAATGGACAAAAAGCTATTATTTTCATCCTTCTTTTTGAATCTCATATATTTTGTATGTTATCTTGATTCATCAAGAGCAACATTGTGAACCTTAAAAAGTTCGATGCACTGCATGGTGAAATAAGAAGAAAGGGCTTGCTTAAAAATGCCAACAAGTTTGAAGTTGTATAGAACTCATATCTTTGCAAAGATACCTTTGTGTTTCTTGGGAAACCAGAGAAGCATTTAAAAAGAATCAGTGCAGTTAAATTTCATCAACAAATGCATGGACAGTTATTGGCCACAGCAAGCTTACGTATCGACCACTAAATATTAGTAGTATCCTTCTAGAAATTAATTTATAGTCACTTCAAGCCACATCTTTGCTTTTGAAAAGTTTATTGAGATCAATGTAAATGTATAGAGTTCAGCTTACATTGCCGATTTTTGTAGAAAATGATCATGTGACGATCCTACTGTGGTGGATCAGAAAAGTCATAACATCTCATTATTTCTCCCACAAAGTCAACTTTTAACAAAAAGCAATTCCAGTGTTTGGTCTCTAACCTAAGATAGATTTGAAGGACAAAAACTTAATTAAGTGGTTTCCACTCTAAAATGAAAGCAATTAGTTAGGTGTGGCTCTTCCGTCTGAATATTTGAGACCAAATGCAGTTGACATTAGACAATAAAAGCCCTCGCCTACTGTAATAAAATTAATGGAACGCCAACAAAATATGGGAACATGAAATAAAACACTGACTTCTTATATAGGCTACTGACCCAGAGCTTGAGAAGTATTGCTTAAAAAATCACCATAAGGCAGCCTGTTTTAGAGGGACTCTCAACTGACACTCAATTGAACCTAAATAGATCAGACCACATACTGCAAATCAATTTATCCGGAGGACAAAAAAATGAAGTTTGACACAATTTGAAATATTGTGTTTAAAATTTGAAATATAAATAATAAAGTATATAACTTTACATCAGGCACATGCACCAAAATATTATGTGTTTGACTTCAGATACCGTGAAAGATGAAGAAGAGCATGGAATATATTGACATTGCAGTGAAAGAAACAATGGTACCAAGACAGAGTAATGGTGCAAAAAACAGTGACATGAGAATGGAGAACAAATGGACAAAAAGCTATTATTTTCATCCTTCTTTTTGAATCTCATATATTTTGTATGTTATCTTGATTCATCAAGAGCAACATTGTGAACCTTAAAAAGTTCGATGCACTGCATGGTGAAATAAGAAGAAAGGGCTTGCTTAAAAATGCCAACAAGTTTGAAGTTGTATAGAACTCATATCTTTGCAAAGATACCTTTGTGTTTCTTGGGAAACCAGAGAAGCATTTAAAAAGAATCAGTGCAGTTAAATTTCATCAACAAATGCATGGACAGTTATTGGCCACAGCAAGCTTACGTATCGACCACTAAATATTAGTAGTATCCTTCTAGAAATTAATTTATAGTCACTTCAAGCCACATCTTTGCTTTTGAAAAGTTTATTGAGATCAATGTAAATGTATAGAGTTCAGCTTACATTGCCGATTTTTGTAGAAAATGATCATGTGACGATCCTACTGTGGTGGATCAGAAAAGTCATAACATCTCATTATTTCTCCCACAAAGTCAACTTTTAACAAAAAGCAATTCCAGTGTTTGGTCTCTAACCTAAGATAGATTTGAAGGACAAAAACTTAATTAAGTGGTTTCCACTCTAAAATGAAAGCAATTAGTTAGGTGTGGCTCTTCCGTCTGAATATTTGAGACCAAATGCAGTTGACATTAGACAATAAAAGCCCTCGCCTACTGTAATAAAATTAATGGAACGCCAACAAAATATGGGAACATGAAATAAAACACTGACTTCTTATATAGGCTACTGACCCAGAGCTTGAGAAGTATTGCTTAAAAAATCACCATAAGGCAGCCTGTTTTAGAGGGACTCTCAACTGACACTCAATTGAACCTAAATAGATCAGACCACATACTGCAAATCAATTTATCCGGAGGACAAAAAAATGAAGTTTGACACAATTTGAAATATTGTGTTTAAAATTTGAAATATAAATAATAAAGTATATAACTTTACATCAGGCACATGCACCAAAATATTATGTGTTTGACTTCAGATACCGTGAAAGATGAAGAAGAGCATGGAATATATTGACATTGCAGTGAAAGAAACAATGGTACCAAGACAGAGTAATGGTGCAAAAAACAGTGACATGAGAATGGAGAAGATGAACTTTTCTATCAAAATGAATCTCACACATCTACAAGAGAGCATAGTGTGCTTTATTTACTTCCTTCTAATACAATAACTTCAACAACAAGTTAGGTAACTAACTCCTAACCGTTTTTTTATATGTGGAAACTAATTAACTTAGACTAATTATAACAACTTCTCCTAAGTGCTTTGGTATTACTTGAATCCAGAAGATTTAGCTTTGATAATTTTGCAACTCCCTTGATTTGCTTCATTCTTAACACATACATATCAAACATGCCAACAAATGCAGACATGCTTAAACACAAGACTATGATCTAAGAACATCTACGCATTTACACAAGATTTCAATGCATAAAAAGGGGTCAGGATGAATTTTTAATGGTAGGTGGTACAGGAAAACCTAGCATCCTCATTTATTGTTAAAGGTTAAACATCATAATAGCTCCACACATTGTGAAAATGATTTTGGAGAAGCAAGAGTAAGACAAAATTAAGGAAAGGAATTTCTGTATCATTAAAGCAACAAGAAATCTGTACCTTCAAAGGAAGTTTCCTATCTCTTCCTGACGGGTTAATAATACGCTTCTCCTTCAGTGTCTCTAGAGATACCTCTTCTCCATCCTGAAATCTAGGCTCTATGTCCCTCAGATTTACATGGACATATTTCGGTAATCCCGCACGCATACCTTATTAAAAAGAAGAAATAAGTACATTAAAAGATAGTTCTGAAAGGGAGACAAACAGACACATGAAGGAGGGGACAAAAAAGAAATATATCAATATCAGAGATGAAGGATGACACAAATAGTAAAGATATCCGGCAAAAGATCTTAGGAAGAGAAATTTATGTGCTGGAGCTAGATGTCATCCAAAGCGCAATGCTCATAAGAATTATTATTTTGGGACATCAAACTGCATAAACTCATTTCCTCCAAATGCTTCATGGAAAATCAACATATTGGAGATATAGTGAACATTATGTGCAGCCCCTCCAAATAGATGAATCATGTCTCTATTGGGAATAACAACTTGATGAATTTCAAAATATAATATAACAACTTGATACATTATATATATATATATATATATATAACTTTCAGGGAATTTAGGGCCCACAACATCTTGCAGGAATCATGCCCAGGTAAAATAGTCAAGCAAAAGGCTAAAAAAAGAGCAAATACTACTCTTGACTTATTGGAATATGTTTACACTAGGGAAATCAATTCAGTGCTGAACTTCGCCAAAATAACTTTCCTTTGTGGTATATTGAAAAGAAAAAAAAACATCCCAAAAATTAAGCTAAAATAAAAATAAAAGGGGTAACATGACAAGGGGTATAAATCTCTATTGGCCTATCCCATAGAAGCTCAAAGGGTAGGAATCTATAGTTGATAAAACATTACGCTCTAATTACAAGGATGTATATTGAGATTTCTTTGTAGTAGAAAATGATATGGCAAATAGCATGTTCTTTACTTACTAATGATATGGCAAATAGTATCCTTTACTTACTAATGATATGGCTACAAGTAGCATTTTTCTAGAGCACCTTCTGAAAGTAGGATTCTAATCAAATCAGCAAATACATTCAGACCAACTACCAGAAAATCAGAATAAAGTTCATATGCAGCATGGTCATGACACAGACAAGGCAACTAAACATTCAGGCAAATGATATAAACACCCAAAATGTATTGACACAAGTTTAAAAAGTGTTTGGTGGTGAAATTAAACATTTACTAAACATAAATGTGCCTTTACTATCTTTAAAAAGTGTTTGGTGATGGAATTAAAAGAATATCCTGTTCAAATATATTGTAAGTCGAAGTAGTACTCAGATGTTTAAGTTCTATGACGAAAATATGCAAATACGGATTACTTGAAAGTGCCCCTACTCAGTTGAACTAAATAATAAATTTTCGCAGAGATTCTTCACTTTAAACACCACTCTTTTGGGCTTAGTGACATACTTTAAACTCACGGAGGTTGAAACTAGATTGTGAGATTTGATTAGGGTATAATTTAAGTTAAGAGCATAAAAAATGGCAGTCACCACAACCACAAGGCACAAAAAAAAGGCCCATCAGTGCAGGCATAAAATTTTGGCAGAAGTGATTTTTAACAAGCTGAAATAGCTTCTTGAAAAAGCTGAATTTTAGCTTCTCAAAAATTTATTCCAGCATCTGATTTTTGGTAAAAGCCCAGCGCCCCAGCCAAACAAATGTGCAAGTGCCAAAAGTGATTTTTACCAAAATAGTCATTTTAAAAAATGCTTAAACGAACTCTCAATGAAGTAAAGGAGAAAGACTTGCATAGCAAGTAGCAACTATCAAAATATCATGTAACTAAAATACGGGTCATGTTTATCAGTGCCTACCGGTTAAGGAATGCAACAAGGGAAAGTCTGTATTGGACATCCAAGTCCACTAGTTCTTGATGTACTAAATCTATCATTCTCCACAACAAAATTCCTTGTTTTTATACTTCCTTGGCTAACATTCCCTGATCCCCCTTTAAATAAAACAATTGTTATAAGGGTCTTTTATAAGTATTGTTTGAATGATGTGGAAGTATATCATTAGTTGTATACTTGTATCTATTAAGCACCGGGACTATACACATTTATTCTTATGCAAGTGTATGTGCAACACAAATGGAATAAAGTAATTGTAAAACATTTCAAGTTCACATAAAAACTCAAGAAAATTTCAGCAGCAAAGCATAATTGAAAATAGAGGTTGAAACTCGACGTAACGAGGTTGCTACTGAGTGACCAAGAAGTCATTGGTTCAAATCCCCGAAATAGTCTCTCCGTGTTTGTAGGATAAGGTTGCATACTTCTATCAGGCAGGCCAGGCCGGACTAGGTCCGGCAATGGGCGGCCCTCTTTTTTTTAAAAGCATAATTGAATATGTAAAGTACCTCCAGCAATTCCTCTGAGTTTAGGGATTCTTCTGTAAAGAGGCATCTGACCACCTTCAAACCCAGGCCTAACACCAGGTCCAGACCTTGATTTCTGACCCCTCATACCAAAACCACAACTGGCACCTTGCCCTGACGCTATACCTCTCCCCTTTCGCTTCGCCTTCTTCCTCGAACCCGGTTGAGGCCCCAAGTTGTCTAGCCGAAACCGAACCCGTGTAGGGTCAACAAACACAGGCAATGCACGAGCCTTGTTAGCCATCAGAATGGGTTTTCTTTGATGAGACGATGACAAGTAATAAAATTGAGATTGTTTTGCCACTAAGGTTTTAAGAGTTCCCTGCAAGAATGAATGTGAGAGTGAAATTGGATAATGAAGGAATGGATTAAGAGATACAGGGAAAGGGAAATAAATACCTTGAATGGAGAAGCAAGAGATGGAAGAGTAAGGGACTTTTTGGTCAATGAGAATGATGATACAGAAGAGAGAGGATTTAGAGAAGAAGCCATAGCCATGTCTATGCTCTGTGCTTTGCTCTCCACTTTGCAAATATAACTTCAACGGATAAGTTTATCTATTTTTTTTTTCTTTGTCAGCTATCCGTTTTTTTTCTTCATTTTTTTAATAGGCAAAATTTATTAAACTAAGATAAAATTATATGATAAATATGTCCAAAAACTAATACATTACTCGAAAAAAATTTAAATTTGTTTTTCCCTGTCTGGTTTTAGGTAATTTTAAATAAATACATTACTCGATTATATATTTATAAAAGTTCATATTTTAATTCCCATTTTCATCTTGTAGTAAAACCTTGATCCAAGTCTTGAGTTGTTAAGGCCCAAACGTGTTGTCCTTGTAACTTTCCTTCCAGCATCTTCAGTATATGAAGGCTGGTTGGTTGCTTGGGTTCAACTTGAATGTTGGGGAAGTTATAGTTGTAGGGGTGAGCATGGGTCAAGTTGGGATGAGTTAAAATTTATCCTTATCTGATCCTAAATATTGGTTGAGTTACTTTTTTGAACTCGGCCCGGTCCTAGACTTGAAACTAACCCGACCCTAATAACGATTGGGTTAGCTTTTAAACCTGACCCTAGACCCGATTAAGATTAAACATAATGCATACTCATTTTAGATAAAGAGTTCTCAATATCATTTATTATTATGAATATGTATTTTAATATATAGAATGATATACGTATATATATATATATATTATTAATTATGTATATATTATGAAAAATTAAAGAATGATTGATACCTTCGACCAAAATGGTATCATATTTGACTAAAAACATATACAAACATGATGAGCGAATGACCCTGGAAAGAGATAGGTCGGGTCATACTTCGTTACTACCCGACTCTAAATATTGACCAAGTTTATTTTTTGAACCCGAACCTAACCTAGACATGATCAGACCCAATCATATTTGGATCCAATCATGATCAGGCCGTACGGGTAAGCAGGTAGGGCTGAGTTGTGCTCACTCATAACTGTATCAGTGCTTCTATTTAGATACTGTTGCCAAATATTCTGAGGCCTTATTCGGTTGTTAAGAGTTCTACTTGAGCTTGGTTATGTTTGTAGTGGTTTGAACTTCAATGATATATGTTTCTGTTGAGATTCAGAGGTAAAAGCTTGCTAAGAAAGCAATTCCTATTATATCATTTATGATTTTTACTTAAACATTTTCTCTCTCTATAAAATACAAAAAAACTTGCGACTGATAAAAAAACAAAGAATTGGAGATGAATTTTGGAAATTAAAAAATGATAATAAACACTTTAGAATTAAAGTTTTTCATCTATGTTTTATTTTTTCTATGACAATACCACTCATGGTTAAGGAAAAAATAAATAAATATTGTGTAAAAAATAATGCATTTGAAGGGATTCCTTTAGTCAAAACAAATAAAGTAAAACATTTTCTCCCTTCATTCTTCCCATTCCCCCCTACTTAAATTTCACTCTCCAATTGCCTTCCTTTATACCAAACCCATACGTAGCTAAAGACAGAGTGACAACTGCACATTGCATAGTGATTCCTAAAAACAGCGAATTAATGTGCTGATGAAATACAATTTAAATTTAGAAAAACATTCAAATCGACACATTTTTATATTATTAAATTAGAAAAATTTAAAATATTACTAGGAAATATTTATTTTATTTAAATATATATTATTACTAAAGATATTCTAATAATTTAATTTTAATTAAATCCTAAAATTGAATAAAATAAATACTTCAATTATTATTATATTATAAGCAAGGATTGAGTTCTACTAAAATTCACATATGATTCCCACTTATTCATGTTATTTTCTTCAAATAATTCAACAGAATATTCTTGGAAAGAACATTGCAAAAACCAGGGAGATGAATACTTGAAGCTTGTAGTCTCTCCAATGAACTACCATACTTAACTCAGAGCTCTTAGTAGATATTGAACACGTAAGAAAGAGTGCAACATAAATAGAACATATACATCGGAGAAGAGTGACACCTTTGGTGTTGGTGAGTGTGCTCTCGGGACATGTGTGTGATTATGCTATATGTAGCTTGCTTAGAGCATACCACTTAAGGATTCTTTTTTGGAGTTCATCATAATTCACAGTACTCATTTCAGTGTAAAGATTAAGTCATATCAATTAATTGTACAATAGTAATAATAATACAATAGTTCGGGATATTAAGTCATTGGAGTTGACCAATCAATGTTTCGGATTTACATATTTAGTTATGCTAGTGTACTGGTATTAGTAGTTGAGCCTACACTTTATAGTTCATTGTTCTATGAAAATTGAGGTCACTGTAGTTACAGTGGTTGATATGGCACTTCATTGACAACAATTTTGAACTGAATATTCGGTCAAATGAATATTATTCTATGATCTAAAATTAATTTTTTTTATTATTTATATAATATAATGTTTCTTCCCGGTTGGGAATGAAGGCAAGATACAATATAGAAGAAGTGAGGCATATGGTAGCATTCTAGTGAAAATAATAGGAGAAAGAACCGGGAGTACTGCATATCCAAATATATAGCATAAAGACATTAGCATGAGGGGCTACTTTATCTAAGAATTAAAAAGGCTCTATATGTAAATGGAAACTGCAACTGTAAAATCAAAGAAACTAAGCAGTTAATCAATCACAGAAAGTTAGAGGAAGCTCAGCCAAATAAACACCAAATTAAAATGGAAAGCACAGTACATAGTGTGATACTGTGATGAGATGAGTGAATAATATGATAACTTGAGACATCCATTTTTGGGGTCTGCATGTATAAGACCAATCACCACTACCATTCAATAATTTTGGCACTGATTCAAGGTGTGGAATTGTAGTGTGTGTAATTGAATGCATATAGGATAAAGACAATTCTCTGATTCGTCTTCTCAGCCAGCACCACACCTTAGTACGAAGATAGTGATGTTACTTTCATTGGTTCCATCTGGTAACTAATTGCTTACAAGTCATGAATTATTTTTCTCCAAATTTTTTGTTTGTTAACTTGTTGCTCCAGAGATTCAGTTTCCTTTCTGTTTTTTCCTCATATTAGAGTGTTAAACCACACACTGGGTTCAACTTAGTTTGTAACACATGTTCAGGACTAAAAGATTTTTACCATGCACAATGAAAATCTCTTGTAAACGTTTAAAATAATTTTCTTTTGCATTATAGTAACAGAAGATATCAATGAAAAAAGAATCAGTAGTGAATAGCCACTCATTAAAGTGAACGATTGTAGGCACTAATGGGTTTCACATTATTGTTACCGTACCTTACAACAATTATAAATGACACAAAATAATATTTAATTCTCAAAATTCCACAATTTGGCTGCTTGTGCCAATTCTTAGTGCCACGGAAAGAAATGGGGAGAAATTTACTAGAAATACATTCACGGATAATATGAGGAGAAATAAAAAGTTAATGAGAACGCATTCAACTCGAGGCAAGTTATAATGAGGGAAGAAAACCTCTATTTATACCATGAGATTTTTTTCATATTCTTCATCTCTCTAATGTGAGACTTGAGAGTTGTTTTTTTCAAAACTCTTCTATGTGAGACTTGAGTGTTTTTTATATTTCACACCCAAAAGTTCCCAATAATGGTTTTCAACAAGCCATGTTCCAAGAATCCCCACTTGAAATTAAAAAACAATTTCCGAGAATTGTTATTACACATTGTTCATACTCATACCACTTCACAACTTGTTATTACACATTGAACATATTTCTTGTGATCTTCATTCAGTTAGGTCGGGTTATCATCATGACTGATCTTCGTTCTAAGGGCAATAGTCACATATTCTTGGAAGTATTATAGACTTTCTCTCTATAACATACTCAATAAATATACATTCATAGGCTCTGTACGCCTTGTTGTTTACAACATACTCAATGAATATACATTCATAGGCTCTGTGAGTTTCATGAGCAATTCTGTGTATCTCATAGGACTCAGACTCTAGTGATTTATTATCAGTCATTTAATACTTGAGGTAGTGGTAACATATGTTTTTTTTATTTTAACTTCATTAATATCATATTTCTTTATTTCTCAAGTACAAACCAAATTAATTTGGAAGACTTATATAGGCTATAGTAATCATATAGATCATCTCACAACTTTTTCAGAATGAAATTATTACATATGTAATCATTTTAATCTTATATAGCTATATTAATAGCTAGTTTATCATCTTTTTTCAGCTTTCTGCACCAGCATTAGACCAATGATTTTCAAAATGTGTGCAACTTTTTTCATAATGAGGAAAATTTTTATCATTATGGTTTGTTCATAATGATTTTTAAACTGAAATGGTTTGTTCAGGTCATAGTTGTTCGATCCAGTAATATTCTAGATCTCTGTTATCGAGTTCTTATTACATTGTTAGAACCAATCTCGAATACAGTGTCAGTTCTCAAATTGTCCACAATATGGCTATTTGTACCAATTTTTTCTCAATATTGACTACTAGTGTCAGTTCTCTAAATTCCGACAATTTAGGGAGAGAAGTTTGCCGGAAATGCATCAGCAGAAAAAGAAAAAGTTGAATGAAAACACATTCAACTTAGGGCAAGTTATAATGAGGGGGGAAAATCTTTATTTATAACCTGAGATTTTTTCCATGTTCTTCGTCTCTCCAATGTGTGACTTGAGATTTGTTTTTTTTTCTTTTCCAAACTTTTCTAGGTGGGACTCTAGAATTTTTTAAATTTCGATTACTAATGAATCTCAAAGATCCATGTTCCAAAACTACTGAATAACCATCGCATTAACCAAAAATATCAGAGGCTATAAAGGCAAAACATTACAGTAGACGTAGACCATTAGAGACATAAACACTCCAAAAAATCATAAGAGGGAAAAACAGTCATTTACTTGAAATTGTCTTTTAATTAGTCCAATACTCAGAAAGAGCATATAAGGAGCATTCTCCCATCAATAACAATTGAAAAATAATGTGAACGGCACAACTTCAATGGTTTGCTGGTTTTGCTCGGTCATAGGCTACACAGCCATTTCCATGCCAAAACAAAAAAGGCTTGTTCGTTATTATTATGTGAAGTCCTTTTCTTTTTCATTAATCCAGCTAGTACTATTTGTGAGTTTAAAATTTTTTTTTGCTTAAAAGCTATGCCTATGTAAAAAATGTCTACTAAAAATCCTCGTTTGTTAGCACTCAAACAAATTATACAAGAATTTTTAGTGAGTCCCAATGAAATGCACAGCCTTAAGACTGCTTAAAGGCATTAAACTATTTGGGAGTTGGGCAAACCTTTAAGATAACTTATAATGGTAATGATGCTTTTATTATTGATTGTTTGAAAAAACAACTTTAGGATGATCAATATTATGTTAAGAAAAGTGTGACATCGGATGAGAATATTATGACGAAATTAATACTTCTAAGGCTTTTAGACGATTCTTATTTTATGAACTAATTTTGAGTTGAGTAAGATGTAATTATTTTAATATAGTATCAGTATAGCTTATAGTTAGCTCTGGTGCCTTTGTTTTGATTTTATCTTCCAGGCTTGCTTATTGCTTCCGGGTTTGAGTTTTTTAACTTTTTCTTCAAATTTATTTTTGTTATGTTTCTTAGTGGGTTTTTTATGGTTAATTTCCTCTTAGTGTTCTTCTGAAGTGTTTTTTAATCATTTAATAAAATATTCATGTAAACAACAATGTGATTAAACTATTATTACTTATAGTTGGCAACATAAGCTTGTATATAAAAGAGTATAATTTAAATTTAATTTAATAATTAACCAAAAAAATTAATTTACTATGGAATTTGCATTATGAACAAGATGTTTTTTGTATTACTAAGGGTATTTTCTTACCCTATGAATAAAAAAAATTTCTTTTATCTGTGTCTGTCTTTCCCAATAACTATAGTTCATATGAATCGAACCCTTGTACTTTTGAGAAGAAGAAATAGTGATTTGGATAATAATACAATTTTCTATAGAGTTCACTCATTATGACATGTATATTAGAGGTTGGTAATTGTGTGTTTTGAGGGAGCCTTTTACTAAAAAGTGGGCCTTGATGACATAATTAATGTAAGTGTAATTTTATTATTCACTCGTAATGAATGTTAACCTTTTACTCAAAAAAACAAGTGGTGACTTGTAACGTTTGCTAAGAATATTTCCTGAAATGTCTTGCATAAACGCCACATAAATTATAATTCAGTAATAATATCAAAATCACTTGTTTTATTATCAAGAGTATAAGTAGCGTGTGGTTTTGTTATTGCTTAATAAAAATCCAGAGTTAAAGTTTATCGGAATATAATGCACATGAGTTTAAGTTCTTACTGTGTTTAAAATAATATATTTAGACGAAATATTAGATCATGTCCATCCAAGAAAGTGAGTAATATCCTTTTTAGTCAAAATACTAGAAAAACGATGATACTTATTGGATATAAGAGAAGTGGGAATTGGCAATACACAAACCCTTTTTTTGTTGAGAAAAATAAGTGCTTAAGATGCGTTTTAGTGGGTAGACGAAGGAAAATTAAGAATTAAGAATTGAGTGATCGGTTTCTCTAACAGGTTCCTCTCTCCTCAAATGTTTTTGTCCTCATGTCCAAGTCGAATTAAATTTCATTAAAAAAATATTTTTTAATTTTTATTTTTATTTTTAAGTATGTGCTAACTTGTAATTGTCTTGGGATACAGTAGGACATAAAAAATGGGACAGGTGATCTGCATTCCCGTTTCTCCCCTCTGAAGTGAAGTTGCATCTTCATAATTCGATTGATTCAATAAACTAAGTTCATAATTAAACGGTAAATGAACCGAAGACAAAACCGAATATAGTTCAACCAAAAAGCAGAATTAGTTCTTGTATGGTACAATTGATTTAACGGACGAGCTCAATTCTAATTTTTTCCTTTCAAAACACTGCAATTAATCATTGACATGCTAAGTTATTATTCAAGAGATGCGATGATTTCTTATTCAGTATTATTTTAAAAGGTACCATGATGATACTTTAAATTAACATGCACTGCTACTACTAGTAGTGTTAAAGTTTTACCCAAAAAGATGAAATATTGTTGTAATTATTGGGTTCTATAACTATAGGGTTTCTATCTCCTGTAGAAAACTAATCTTTTATTAATACCAGATTTCAACTATTTACTAGAGTCTGTTTGTTCAAGGGGGAAAGGGACTTGTCTTCTTTTGAATACTACAATTCAAGTCTTTCAATCTTTGGAAATGCAGACTCCAGGTAAAAACTTGATATAAGATCATTTAAATCAATATGACAATGACTAAGAGGTCTCACTAATTCAATCTCAAGTTGGTAATTTTATTTGTATACCTAATTTTTGTTTTTAAACATGAATTGTTTTATTTTTTTTATTACAATTGCATTAATTAGTCTAAACAGCTTTTTTATTTTAAATCTTTCGCTTTGTTTATTTGCTGTATGTCCTTACAAACATAATCAATGCACTGTACTAATTAAAGGGTTTCGATTCCATGTTTATGTTAACAATACATATGAGTGCAATGTCTGTCACAACTCACAAGTAAAGGTAACAACTTTTCAATTTAAAATTTGATTGCTTGAAAGGAAAAGGTTGAGGTTAAGCCAACATGATGAAGACAATTTCATGTACTGGATTGTGAGTTGCCTTGCTAGACTTCTGAACATAAAGAAATGTTTGTTGGATTTACTGCTTAATTTCATGATGGACCACCTAAAAAGTAATCATATATATACAACACACATACTTGCAAGAAAATTTCAGATAATTGGGGCGCGTTCACTGCATGATTCTTTGGACCAGGTTGGTTTTGAAAATATCAAATTATGTGTCTCCAATTAATCCTTCATAGTACCAACCAGCTAGTCAAGGCCAGCCTGCAGTAGAGTGGTCCATGAATACACCTGATTTTAATGCATAGCCTCTCTTATTAGGTAGTGTCTTCTTTTTTCTTTATATCCATTTCAGGTGTAATGGATGGGGGGAAAAGACTCAGCTTGTGGACAAGACTGCTTCTAACTATTGTTTCTTTCTGTGATTTACATATCTATAAGCTGCTTCAAATCAAGAGGCAAGCTATGTAGTGATTGGTTTCAAATGGAGTAGTTAACCAAGTTGAGCAGCTAGCTGCTTAATTAATTAAACTGTTTAAAGCTCTTTGAGTTGTACAATTTCTGTCAGCTTTAAACTCCACAGTAATCAATGGCTTTCTTGATAATTGGATACATAAAATTTTCTTTTGATCAAGCTTAGCCATCTTGATCAGACACTTCACAAAAGTTATCTGGTCTATCTGTGTTTAATATCCATATCAAGGTGGTCTGATAGTTAGAGTAAAAGATTTAAGGAATAATGTGAATGAAGTTGTTGAATCGAGTCTCACCGACAACAAATACTAACATATTAACACTTGCCTATAAAGAAAAAAACAGATTTGGACACTAATAACCATATCCTAAAACCTTTTATATTTCTTTTACAGTATTTTTACGTCTGTCTCCCATGTTGTATTCGTGTTTCCTTTTCATCTTGTATATAGAAATGAAATATAATCATTAGAGGTTGACTGTTTCAAAGCAAATGCATATCAGCATCTAAAGCAAACAGAGAATAAAATGATGAATAAGATAAGATTAAGAAATTTCAAATCCATTGTTCTTACACTATCGATTGAAAAGGACTATGTGTATGTAATCTATGAGAAGTTAACAACTTTCAAAGAATAAAACAACAAATGTGGGGTTGAGTCTATCTCAACTTAGATTTCAAAAACCCTAATGATAGATAGTGTCTGATAGTAACCCTTCGTTGATACAAGTATAAGTCCCCTGGGTAGAATTTTACACCCAGAAGGAGGCATTGATTTATTGTGGACCATACTCACCAGTTCTCAAAACATGCCCCCCCCCCTCCCCCCCTCTCTCTTTGAGCACAATAACCACGCAAAATGTCTACGTACCCTATGCCTTGTCTTGCTTTCTTTCTGGTATAATATAAATGCATACCTTTCATGCTTAGGGCAACCTATATGCTCAAAGATATGTACTCTACATTTGATTGCCATCCTCTCTTGGTAAAGATATTATTAATTTAATACTTGTTTAATTTTGTTTTCCATGTTTATAATTGATTGATATTGTTATTTGAATATTTGACCCACTTGTTGCTATATAGCTCTAGGGCAAAAAAAAAAAGTAGAGCCAGAAGTAGTGGCATCTCAGAGGATTAGTAATATAATACTATTTAATTAATAGAAAAGCAATTATTACACCTTTCTCAATCTCAAAAATTTCTCTGCCCTTCCTTTCTAACTCTTTTTCCTAAGTTCTTAACCAAACCAGATGAAGCTAGGTAGCAGTTAGAAAATAACCTGATTAAGCCACTCTTGCACTCACACACTCTCTTTTTAAAGTCACGAGACCCTCTGTCCCTTATTGTTCATTCAATTTTTTGTGCGAGTGTGTGGTGTGGGAGATAAGAGAGAGAGCGTGGCAGACGAACTGATAGAGAACTTTCAAACCTCTTTATCTTCTACCATCATTCAACTAGCCTCTATATTGCAGTTTCAAACTGAAAGTCTAAAAAAATTGTAAAAAGCTTTAGTTCTATATCTTCACATCTGAAAGAAAGAGTGTTTGCCTCATATTATTTTCTTTTCCCCCTTTCTTTCTGTCTCTCTCTGTCGGTACCATGTAGGTCTTCCCCCACTGTACTACTACAACTTCTTCAGAAATTTCGATCCTCTTCTATATTTTCTCCACTAACTCTTTTAACTTTATCTTTCTATCTTTCTTATGACTGTGTTGTATCCTTTACAGGAGACCAGAAGGGAACCCATTAGACCTTAACAATTTCCCTGATGAGTACTCTAGAGATGGCAAACAAATCCTCGAAGAAAGCTATTCACCAAGTAAAATATTAATAGTGATCATTTCATACCATATGTTATGTATATACAGTGAAAGATATCAAAGCAACATAAATATTGTTCTATTTTCCGAATCATATGTCACAATCACACACACCATGAAAGCCTTTCACTTTTTTTCATTCATAAGAAAATCAAATTTTTAAATACTTAAAAACAACAGCATCACTGTAGTATTTTTGTTTTGCCACGAAACAGTACTTATCACATGTTTTTTTTCTTCTTTCTATTTTATAATTTTTGGTTTTGTCCTCATTCTTCCCTACCCTCTTTTTTTCATTTCTTCCTCTACTTGGTGCCTTAATTTTCAAAGGGAAACACCATGAAGGAGAAGGAAGAGGAAAAATAAAATGGATAGAATATAGTTAATGAAAAATATAAATGATGGAGTTAGGTAATCGAGAATGTTGTTAAAGGGGAAAGAAGGGAGAGACATGGAAATTGCTTTAATTGGATGGATGTGGTTGCAGGTTGCAGGAAAAAGAAAAACGGCGGGAAGGAAGGAAAAGAAGAGTGTGGGAAGGTGTATGAGTGTAGATTTTGTTCCCTTAAGTTCTGTAAATCTCAGGCTCTTGGGGGACACATGAACCGCCACCGCCAAGGTACCTACCTACTACTCCTCTACGTTTCTTCTATTATCTTTCTTTTTTCACTTTCTCAAAAGGAGAATATTTATATAATAATTTATAATGCTAACATAATAGGGGACACTGGTTGTTATTAATGATTTGGCCATGAAAAAACTAACTAGCGTGGTCATTTCAAACACACAAAAAGTTGTGTTTGATTGATGTAACTCTTGATTTTGTAAGGGGGGCCTGGTTTTATATCTTCCTCTTTATTTATTCCTTGTTTCTTTTTTGTTTGTTTTGGTTTGGATTAATTTCACTTTATTATGTGGCTGTGTTTTGGCTTCTTCAGAGAGGGAAACAGAGACGCTGAATCATGCTCGTCAACTAGTCTTCCGCACCGATCACACCTTTTCTGCACAAACTGCCCCTCACCTAGGGTAACCAAATATTTCAATGCACCCGTTACTTCTTTTCCTTGCTCTTTTTTTTCTTAGTAGCTTCTTCATCACTTATGTGTACTTAACTACTTATCAACCCTCTTCACTTATGTTATATTCATGGTTTTTATCGAGACCATTTTGGTTGTGCACAGAGATTTAAAACATTGATTATAACATTCATTCACTAACACCATGAACTTTTACTTGGTTATTATTTATATGAAAAACTATTTAGTGATTTTTTTTATTACACACAATATTAGGAATAACACTGTTGATATAATAATTTGTGATATCATCAATCATCATCAGATGCTGTAAACCAATAGGAGCAGCAGGAACAGGAGGAGGTTATCATCCATCAGGCAACATGGGAGACCCAACAGTACCACCACTAAGATTACCAAGATACTTCTCTGCTTCATCATCTTCAACTCACATTCCTCCACCACCACCACCACCTGCACAATATCTCTATGCTTCACCTTCACGCCCACCAGTGTCTTTTCCCTCACACTTTCCCCCTCAGCATGCAGTGAATGATTACTATGTTGGTCATGTTCTTAATCCCATCCACCACAACTACATGAGTGTGGCTGGTTCAGGTGGAGGGGAGTCTGATAGTTACACTTGCATTGGTGCACCGGTGGGACAAGGGTTCAGCGGTGGCGGTGGTGGTAAGGATGGAACACTGCAGAATCAGGAGGAAGGGTTGAATTGGGGAAGGAGCTATTCAGGTGCTGCTGCTGGTTCAGGGATCAATCGGTTTCAAGATGGTTTCTAATGAAATGAGATTCTATTTCTTTGTATGAGTGAGTGATAGTGTTGTTATTGTTGTTGTGTATGTATGTTGTTGTTGTCATAAAGACACGCTATATCCAGAGAGAGAGACATAACAAGGTAGCTGACAAATGGGGTCATGAGAGATGAGTCGTTTTGGTTTATCTACAGTAATTGGTGACAGCTTTTGAGCTCATTGACACGCTCAGCTACTTTGGCTTGGAGCTGTGGGAGGGTTATGATTTTCCTTTTGTATTGGTAGGATACCAAGTTACATATGAACTGAAAGTTCCCAAACTCTCTTTTCCCATTTGTGACTTCCCTTTTGCATGGCAACACTTGGATTCTAGTTCCCTTTACTTTTTTTCTCTCTATTAATTAATATATATAATCTTGTGTTGGTCCTATTAATGAAAGATAGATCTTTTAGCATGTTGATCTGGTTAGAATGTCTCATGTGACTCAAACATTATCGTAATTAGAAGTTGTGTTGGACTAATGTCTTTCATGGAAACAAACATGTCAATCAGGTTACAATGCTTAATTTCATGTTAATTCAACAGTGAGAAATGGCTGAACATATTTTTAAATAAACTTAGAAATCACCAACATAGCAAATAATCTAAGAAAGGAAAGCTAACGATAAATGTGTTTGTCTTCTAATGTTAATTAACTTTATGGCCTTTTAAATTATTTTACTCACCATAGCTAGTTCTTTAATTTCCAAAAACCTCTTGCTCTCATTCTCTAACCCCAAACCAAAATTGGGATCTTCTAGTTTCTTGAAATACTTAGGGTCTCAGTGTCTCACCATGCTTGCACAATTAGGGTAATAACGTAACGTTGACAGAAGTTTGGAATCATCTTCAGAACCATCGTGCTAAATACTTCCTAAATTGGATATGTGAACAATCAAATCTGGCAAAATATTTGATTTCTCCATAAAGAAAGCTTTTTCCTCCTTCCAAACTTCTGTGACATTGTAAATATTATCACTTTTTACTTCCAAATTTTAAAACATAGATCATGTTGGCACAGTGTGAAACTGTGAATGCAGCTATTTAATTTGTTTTGTACGCGTAACATATGTGTAGCAAGCAAAACTATTTACTCGACCCATTTACATATCTTTTTCATAAAGTTTAAGAATAATTTTATGATGTCTATTTTCTCTTATTTTATAGAATACAAACTTATTTTTCGCATCTCATTTAACATTCTAATCTGTAACATGAGTTTAGTTCACATAATTTCATAATAGTTAATCAATATTTTATTAATTTTTTTAAATTATTAAAATAAGATATAAAAGTGCGAAGGAATTGCCACCTAAAGAAATAAGGAAAATATAAAACATCTTGCTGATGGTTTTCTCAAATGCAAATACTTAAGAGTAATACCGCATTAACCAGATGATGGTTGCTGCAACAGTAAAAAATTAGTAAAAAATGAAATAATAGTCACATCTTTTCCCTCCTTTACTTTATTTTCCAATGCCTGGTTACTTTTAAAAAAATCGTTTATTTTATTTTTAG
The DNA here is from genome assembly GCF_001865875.1 of Lupinus angustifolius. Classification (NCBI taxonomy): domain Eukaryota; kingdom Viridiplantae; phylum Streptophyta; class Magnoliopsida; order Fabales; family Fabaceae; genus Lupinus; species Lupinus angustifolius. The sequence goes on along the minus strand of NC_032028.1, from coordinate 3,308,425 downwards.
GATATTTTTAATGCACAATTAAGGAGATAATTACAGAAAAAATATTTCACAAAAATATTTTTTAGAACTTTTTGTTTTCCAACTTGTCCTTTACCTTTTTTTAACAGTCCCAACCAACTTTCCTGGTCACTTGTGCCACTTTTACAATATTTGTCCCGCAATAGGAAAAAAGAAGAGAAAAAGGGAATGGGAATCGGAGCAATTAGGGGAAGTACTTAAACTATCATTTTTGGGTACTAATTCCGTTTATTTCAAATTAGCTTTCTTTGGGAAATTAAAACAAATAATATCGATTATGTTTATACAATTCAGTCCCTAGCTAATACTCTTTCATAATCAACCTATGACTTCAATAAAAAATGGCATTAATTTCTTATTCCATAAAAAAAATTATAAACTGATCTTTTATATGAGGATATACCATTGTTTTATCAATTAATGATTTTTTAAAATTGTATGTATAACCTTAAAGAATAAACATCTGAACTGAAATGAATTGTGTAAGATATTAGCTATAATTATTAGTAGTGTGTTGATAAGCATAAAAGCCGATTCATGTTTTTATTTTATATAATTAAATATTTATTTTTAATTATATTTTGTATGATTAAAATGTCATTTTTATATTTGGTGTATTTTTATTATAATTTTTTATTAGATATATTTTAAATTATAATTTTTTGTTTTTATTAGAATGTACAATTTAAAGTGAGAGGTTAGTTTCAATTACAATTAATATTTTTGTGTTAGTTACCTATAATTATATGATTTTTTGTAAAAATTAAGAAATATTGAAAGCAAAATAGTAAAGTACAAATTATAACATAGGGGTGGTTATATCATATTTTGACTTTATATATTGTATATATAAAGAGATAAAATAAAAAAACAACTACATAAATTAAATATAAACATAATTATTAATTACATTTTTAAATTTATACATAACAATGAAACGAAGGGAAATTTCTTTTGTGCTCTACTTTCAAGTTTCTAGTGGAACATAAATTTTTTATCTAATTTACATGTGAAAATCTCATCTTACCCCGATCTCGTTTTATTTTATCCTCGTCTACCACTCCAAATTCTATCTTTCACCCAACCTTCATCCACAAGCCATACACCGACTCTACCTTCTTCCATTCTTTATTGTAATCATAATTTCATTTCAATATAGCTAGGCTAAGAGACTATTAGACCTTTGTGTAATATGCCCTCGTCTTAATATTAGATGTGAAGAGAAGTTCATAAAGTTTTGTAGGTCCGTTGGATCTTGTATCATGCTTGATTATATCAATCTCATTTTAGGTGGATTTTCAATAATTTTATGAAACATAATACTAAATGTACAATAAGTTGATGGAAGATAACCCTCTTTATCATTTTAGAAAGTTCTGGAATAACACCGGGCAATAAGCTGAGTCAACTCAATATTTATTTGAAACTTTGTTAAATAAAAGTTGAGTTTATTAAATAAATGAACTAATCTTGAGTTAAATATTTTTTTGACTTTTTATATTTATGAGTTTACTCAATTATGTATATATAATCTTTAAATTTATAAATATTAAATATATATCTTATATAGAATAATTTATAATTATATGAGTATGATATATATTTTCAAATTTCAAACAAATTATTTTACTTCTCCTTTTATATATATATATATATATATATAAGCAACAATAGTGAAAGTATTGGCTTTCAATTTTTTGAAGAATAAAAAAGGTAGATCAACAATGTCCAACTTCAAATGAGCAATCAAGTCACGTTAATGTCTACTAAAATTATCTTTACCTAACTCACCTTTAGTAAACACATCTCATTTTATTCTTTTGTTTCATTCTCTAAGTACTGTCTGACTTTTGTAATATATACTCTCTAAGTATATCTTTAATAAATGTGTGTTTTGTTGATAAAAAAATAACTTAGATTGTGAGTAAGGGGTATATTTGGACCCATACTAGTTGTGTTGCTTTATTTTCTTTATGATCTTCTTTGTTTTTATGTGAGTATCACTCTACTTCTATCAATAATATTTTTTCCTTATAAACAAAAAGTTTGTTTTGCCTGATCCGGAAGTAACCTCACTTGGTTCACTACTTGACCAGATCATTGATGAGTTTGTAATTCCAAACCTTAATCAGAAGGCCCAGTGCAGTTTTCTTCCTCGTTCTTGACATATACTTATTAATTAATTAAAAATTGATTAATAGCATAATAGCTAGCTAACCTTTTAAGATTCTGACATGCCTATAATAGCTCTAGCTAGCTGATGTGATTAGATAGAACCCAAAGATTACTGAGACATTTCCAGCGGCCTAAGATGTATAGCCTAAAATTTATAGGCCAAATCCATTTTCGGGCAAACCATGGGCATGCATGAATGTGGGGTCAGATATTAGGGTTCCAGGTGCTTAAAAGTGCAAACATCTGAAGGATGTTTAGGTAACATAATTAATAGCTATATTAGCTAGGAGGCTTAGGAGCTATATAGGACAAAAAGATACAAACAAAATGAGATTGGTGATGCATGTGATCTAGAATTAATTATAGCTAGCTTCAACTGATAGTATCCATACACGATGTCGCACCAACACCTTGGTTTCAACTCAAATATATGTTAATTTTGTCAACTAATGGAGCTACATATTCCGGCCCATATTAGGGAAATTTATCCAGTAACACATTAAAAAATTAATAATGTTAGTTTCTATTATATTTTATAACTTTTTCTTTAAAAATGTAATTCCTTCGTGACGTGTCATGTATATATATATATAGGTATTTAATTTTTGTGAGAAATATTTATTAAGAGGGTATCCATCCATCCAAAAAAATTATTTTTTTATCCATAGAGAGAATATATTAACAAATAAAAAAATATCACGTGTATAGTTAGATTTGCAACATTTTGATATTAACAAAATGTAAAAGATTTTGACCTCTCAAAATTTATAATTCGAGGGAAATTAACCAAAAAAGGTCTTTCGTTTATAGATAGAAGAGAAATTTGATAATGAAGTGACCTTGTTTAATCATGTATATATATCCGATCAATCAGCATTTAAATATAATTTTATTTCATGCTTGTTACCCTTTTAATTTTAATTAACTAATCAATTTTTTTTACAATAGGCACAAGCCTATAGAATTTTTTTACTGTACGTAACGTTGAAAGCATCAGAAGAAGAAATAGTAATATATAAGTAGGTAGAAATTTAAATTCAATATTTTATAAATGTACTCGGTTTTAATTTAATTTTATAAAAAGGGAGGGTCTTACCTTTATTGTGTAGCTTTTAATATTTTATTGTAATAATTTAGTATATCATTTTTTTATCGACAAAAGATATATTTATTTAATTAAAGCAGAAAATAAAATTTTAAGTATAGCATATATAGTACATTAGTACCATAGTGTAGTTTCTTTTCTCAATGTCATTATTTATCAGGATATTTCCTTATTAATTCTCTTTGAGATACTTCAGATATCCTTATTATTAAGTGTTATTTACAAGATTGAAATATTTACTTCTAATAATGTATGATGTTTGAGAGATGAACTTCACCTAATTGACTGACCTCGATTAAAGCTTGATTATTATAATATTTATATTTAATATAATCTTAAAATTTTCAATATAAATTATCTATGAAAAAAATATGATATTCCAAACTGTGGAAATGTTGCATTTTTATTTTAATTAGTGTTTGTATTAAAAAAACAAATTTGAAAATATGAGATTGAAATATTTTTCGTTCTTATAATGAAATGATAGAGAAAACAATAAATTATTATTATTTTTTAAATGTGAATATTAAAAATAAAAGTAAGTTGATATTTTTATGGGTATTATTAAGAATATAGCAACTAAAAATAATATTGAAAAACACAACAAAGTCCCATTTGAGATTGGACACGTGGGAAGAGGCCTAGAGGGGTTGTTGACCCTTTTCTTAAATGAATTAAAAAAATTGTGACTCAGGTCTTAGAGACCATCAAAGTGAGGATAGTTCTCACAATTTAATGGGAAAATTGGTTTATTTCTTTTACTTTTTGTAATTAAATTTACTTCTAAAATTTTAAACATAAGTATATATGTATTTTGTTAAAAAAAATAAGAAGAATAAAAATTGGTATTTTTCTTCAAAGTCATAAACTAAGTTTGAAGAAACCAAAATTATATAATATGAAATTACCTTATAGATATGACTATTTTTGTTTTATATAAAGATTAAAACATAACTTAAAAAGATATTTATGGAATCAAAAATTTATTCAAACCTTCTCCTCCTCCTTATTGTTATTATTATTTTTTATTTATTTTAATTTTTTTGGAGAAATCTTAGAATGTCGAAGATAATGGACAAAATGGTGATAATTAACTTGATTGTATGTTCTACTATCAAACTAGATTCAGGTCTTATAATTCATCAGAAAATATTTGGATGGTAGTATTTGGTATCTTTGGACTTATAGGGATTCTATGGTTTTAAATAATAAGGAAGAGTGCTCTAAATGATACTTTGAATGCTATTATTAGGATTTTTTATAGTCAAATGTTAATATGTTAATATTTTGTTGTATGTCACATTTAAACCCTCAACTTTCTTATCACTTCATTTTCTAAGTCATCTATTTTTACTATTTGACCAACTTATCACCCTCTTATTGTTAAGGTTTTCTTGTTGGCTGAGACTTGGTTTTGTTTTGTTCAAGTATTGGTCGATGTACTTAGTATAGATAAGTCATATATTACTTTTCTTACCTCGTGGCTTTGCATATTGGTTATGCCTGTTTTATTTTTCTCTATTTGTGAGCAAAATTTGTGAACTTAGTTTCTTGTTGAAGTAAAAGGTGAAAGAGACGTACAATAATTGTTTATATTATCTAGTTGAAGTACTATACTTACACTTTTACCGCACTTATTAATCAGGTAATTTAATGTGAAAAATAATGTGTAAAACGAGGCATTACTTTTTAAAGGAGCATTAGCCCCCACAAAAACATAAACAAAAATGGAAAAGGTAAAATGGCAAGTCGTACACTATACATTAGATACATACAGGCTTTGGCTCACTAGTTACTACATGTCTCCGGGTCCTCCTACTTTCTTATCTCTGTGTGTGTGCTTTGCTTTTGCACAAACAAAGGACATTCATAAAGAGACATAATTTTTTTTCTCTAAATAAAGGTTATCTTATCTTAGTTGGGTAGGATACTATTGTTGATAAAAAAAATTATATCAAATATATATAATTGTAATCTTAGATATTTACATATTGAGATCTTTAGTTTAACTAGAACTGAAAATTCATTGACACGGTTGTCGATAAATATGATATTTGCTTCTCTATGACAAAAAGATACTATTCACAAACTCATAAAAGACAATACTAATCACAGATCCAAAATTTTCATTTTTCTTCTACCTTGAAGCACTGATCCCCAAGTAAAACTACCTTCGTTATTCCACATTCCTTCTTCAACAGAGAATCCGAACTTCTTCATGGTTATCACACATTCTTATATCATAGTTTATATATGTCACTTTAACAGAAAGCATAGGTTATACGTATTGTATTTTCTCCGTTACAAGAATTTTAGTAGTATTAACTCACAATGTCACTTTGTAGGAAATTTCTCTCTCTCTCTCCAGATAATAATCGTAGTCAATCTAAGTACTAGTAATTCAGACTTTAATGTCTCTAGGGATCAGAGTGAGAGAGAGGCATTGATTTGATTTGATGTGATTTGCATCTTGGTATACATAGGGCCAGAACTACACTAAAAAAGTTACATGTTATGACTGCGAAATACTGAAACGGCGTGAGAAAGATAGATTATGCAGGCCCATATCTTACCTGCAGAAATTTAAAACAATTTTTGTTAAAGAGTTCATGAATGCAGCTCCAAATTTTTATTTTATATTTTTTTGAAGTATAATTTTTTACACTAAATAGGAGTTAAGAACAACCTTTTAATTAGGTATATATGACAATTTGCAAAAAAAATAAAGTTAAACCCCACCATCACAATTTGCATATCATATAAACGGAAGAATGTTTGGAGATGCAAATTTTTTGTGTGAAAGCAAGTAGCAGTTAAATCAGATGTTACATGCACAAATGTTCCTTTTAACTAGAATTCGAGTCTTAAATCCCATTGGAGAGCTAGTTCAAATAGTCGTGTTCTTAAACTACTCCATCTTTAAAAAGGTAGGGAAGTTATACTCCATAGTTAAAGAAATAGTTGATTTATCATGAAGATGCTTGTTCCCAAAAAAATTATGCAGATTTAAATCCTTTTATAGCAGCTTTGGCATAGTTTTATCACTTATGTTAAGTTGGATTAACTAGCCCATGTCTCTTCTGAAAATCTAAAGGAGATGAAAATATTGTTTGAATATTGTGTTGAAGCTACTAATTAAATGCTCTGCTAGGGCAAGGTCCCAACTTCTTGGAAAGGTTCTCCCATCTTCTTGGAAAGTTTGTCTGCCATTGTGACACCATGAATCATTCTTCCTTCATCCCCTGGGACTTCTTGAAGGACTTGGAGCTGGAGAGTGCACCAAAACCAGCTCCTAAATCATCTCAGGGTGCTCTCCCTGCTAAACGTACCTTTGCTCAAGCTCTCAAAAGCACGTGTGATATATCTTTATCTCAACTACCTCAACCTTGTTTAAAAGGTGATGCCATTGCCATTAAAATACCCGAAGATGAATACCAAGCAGGGCTGCAACGGTGTAAAACTCATCTTCATGGTAGGTTGATTTTCTCTAAAGGTGATACTCCTATTAAATTCCTGGATCTAAAAACAAAGCTTTCTTCTCTTTGGAGTATGGTTGGCAAATGGTCCATGGTTTCTCTAGGGAAAGGTTTCTATGACTTTACCTTCTCATCA
>NC_032028.1:3299670-3301415 GCF_001865875.1 Lupinus angustifolius | reverse complement strand
AAACTGAAAAAGAAAAGTCAAGCTGACAAGGTGTACCATACCCGAAGGGGTGGCTACCTCAACTCTTCCAAATGAAGCTCATCTATTGGAATTGTAGGGGAATTGGGAATAAAAACACAAGACTCACCCTAAAGAATATGTGTTTGTCTCATAAACCTTCTTTGGTTTTCATTGCTGAACCTATGATCTCTCAATCTGCCTTAAGAGATTCCTTCTGGGCTGCTCTCAACCTTAAGTTTTTTGCTGTGAATAATAGAGGTTATCTTTATCCCTCTCTTTGGGGGCTCTGTAGTGTGGACTTGTTCCCTGTTGTTCTTGCCTCTTCTGATCAGCATTTCAGTTTCTCTCTTTGCTTGGATAATAACACATTCAATGTTGCTGTTGTTTATGCTCACACCACCTACATTAGAAGAAGGGATCTTTGGAGTCAGGCTGCTTCTAATTTTCTTTCCTTTCCTGGTCCTTGGTGCATAATTGGTGATTTTAATGCAATCACTGGGGCTCATGAGTGTAGCAGCAGCTTCTTGCCTAACTCTACTGCCTGCTCTGATTTTGTTAACTTCATCCATTCTTCCAATTTGGTTAATCTTCCTACTAGAGGTGCTCAATTTACCTGGACTAATAAAAGAAGAGGGGCTGCTAGAACTGACAAGAGACTTGATAGATCTTTTTGCAATGAAGATTGGTTACTGTTATGGAACAATGTGTTTTGTTGCACCCTGCCTAGACTATCTTCTGACCATCATCCTTTGCTCTTTCAATCTGATTCTAATAGGAATTCTCATGTCTCTGCCTTTAAATTTCAGAAAATGTGGTTGGAGAATCTGGACTGCAGGAGAATTGTTTTGGAAGCTTGGCAGACTGACTTTATTGGTTGTCCTATGCTGATTCTTTCCAAAAAGCTGAAACTTCTAAAGAAGGAATTAAGAATTTGGAATAAGTCTACTTTTGGGAATATCCACCATGCAGTTTCCATTGCTCTTCAATCTTTAGAGTCAATCCAGAATGATGTTAATCTGGATAGTGATAATGATGATCTGCTTGCTCAAGAGAATCTAGCTCAAAAACAGCTTCTCAATGCTCTTAATTTAGAGGAGATTTTCTGGAAAGACAAGGCTAGAGCTAACTGGTACACTCATGGTGATAGGAACACTAGCTACTTTCACAAACTCACTAGGATCAGAGAAGCTACCAAAGCTATTTCTATGATTAGACATGATGATAATATCATAACTGATCCTGATGACATTTCCAGCCACATTGTTCATTTCTATATGAATCTGTTTAACTCTTCTAATGATATTCAACACAATCATCTCATCAATTCTGTGATTCCTTCTCTGGTCACTGAGGTGCAAAATGACTTATTGATCACAATTCCTACTAATGAGGAAATCAAATCCTCTGTTTTTGATCTAAGTGGTGCTAGTGCTCCTGGTCCTGATGGCTTCTCAGGATGTTTCTACCATGCTTTCTGGGATATAATCTACTTGGATGTGTGCAACTCTGTGAGACAATTCTTCCAACAGGGTTGGATATTGCCAAACTTGAATGCAAACTCTGTTATTCTAATACCTAAATTCAAGGGTGCTGACAAAGTGGAAGATTTCAGACCCATAGCCTTAGCTAATTTTCAATTCAAGATAATCACCAAACTCATTGCTGATAGGCTTGCTTCTATCACCCCTATCATCATTTCCCCCCAGCAAAGGGGTTTTATTAAAGGAAGGAAAATCCAAGACTGC
>NC_032028.1:3137909-3299570 GCF_001865875.1 Lupinus angustifolius | reverse complement strand
TATATATATATATATATATATGAAGATTGCAAAATAATATTGGATTTTTGTGAAATCTGTTAGGATAACAACTTTTAATCCAATTTGATTAAGATGATTTTATATAAAAATATTAACAACTTAAGATGATTAAGATGGGTATAGGTGATTTTTCTCTATTGAAAAATAACCACAGAGGCAACATAAACATAAATGAATGGAAAGGTGGGAACATGATATGCTAAATGCATATATATACGAGTGTTTATGAGAAACTGCAAAGGTAGGGAGGGCCCTTCGCGCGCATTTGTTCTTGCTACCAACTTCCGATACCATTTCCCACCCATCAATTTGTTTTCTTTACTACTCAATAGTCTTGTTCTGTCCTTAACCTCCGTTACATCTTTGTCACACTCTCTCTCTCTCCCTGATCACAGTGAATAAATGTACGACTAGTGTGCCTCTTCATGCATAGGTACTGTGTGTCTTATGTGAAATAGAGTTGCACGAGAGAGGGTTATGTGCCATATTATATAATAAGATATTAACATAGATATAAATACAAAACTATAAATCTCATGTCTGAGAAAATCTCCACCTGCAAAAAAGGGCAGTGATACTTATAAATGTAAATAATGCATGTAATATAGGTAGGCATAGCATGCATGTAAAGGGACTAGGTAGGGCAATGTTATATGTGAAACTAGCTAGGGGCCTTAGGGTTCAGCATGAGGGTTCACCCTTTTAGCTTGTGTGGTCAATAGAGTAGAGTTGAAGTAGGTCGTCATGGAGTGTGGGAATGCCAACAAGAATGTTTTGGTTCTTCTGACTCACTTGGTGTATGGCCCTGCCAGTTACAGCAGCTCTTTTGGTGCTCTCATAACCAATCATGCTTCACCCATGCCTCTCCATATTAATGCTGCATCTGCTTTATGAGTCTTTGTTTTGTTTGTCTTCTTTTCCTTTACTCTTTTCATTATAAAATATGTAATTTGTAAATTTTTTGTCTTTCTTCCCTTTTGCTGATAAAATGTAATCGTGTAAGTAATTAGTATGTAAGGATACATGCGAGTATTTTTTTTCTTCAAAAAGTTTTTATTTTACATTTTATGACCCAGAGAGTTGTTTGCTTGAAAATGTCTAGTATATACAATTTTTTTGTATAAATCAATATAATAATTTAGTTCTATTTAATAAGATGTTCTAGCCTTCCAGGGAAACTAAACAATTTCAATCTGTAACAGATACAAGACATGGTTAATTAATTTGATATATTGTCTTTCCATTTTTCATGTGGAGTAGGCATTTAGCCTAGAAAGTTGATTGGGTTGCTTGTATAATTGAGATTTCAAGACAACCTTCTCGGGCCTATCTTCACTGCTTTAGTTCTTCTTAGATTGGGCTGTCAGATCTCAGAACCCAGCCTACTAACTAGCAAATAGATTTTTTTCATAGCTTAGAATCACACTAGATTCTGGCTTTAGCCTAGCAAGCCATTTCCCTACAATTTTACCACTTTTGTTCTTAGACATAAAGCTTGACAAAATCATGATAATAAACGTTCTGCTTGCTATCTAGTTTCCCAACAAATTTAACTAATTTAACACATTAAAAAAATCAGTTAAAAGTCAATTAATTGCTTTGATTTAATAAAAAAACATATAAATAATTACAAGTATTATTCAACATATGGTATATAATAAATTATTTTAATTAAAAGTGATAGTAGAATTATGTAAAGATAATTAAAATTACTTTTATTTTATACAAAAAATGTTGATATTTTTTGCTTATAACTGAGGAACCAATAATTTTTTATTATGAAACTAAATACATAACTTCTTTGATATATTAAAATTTATAATATCTTTTTAATTTCAGTATAAATATTTATATACAGTCAGTGAATATCATTCACAATATATTTATATTACTTTTATTAAGGAGTCTGATAAAACATAAATGATAGATACAGTAACACAGTATATAAAATTCATACATTATCAGTGTATACATATTTTTCTCTTAAATTTGTCACTTCAGTTTAAAAAACAAAAAAATACTACCATTTCGTCCAAACATATACCTTAACTTCTTGTGCCAGTCTTTTGAACTCAAATCTCATCATCGCACGAAACCAATGTATTACACATGTTTATGGCTTTATGCTTGTTGGAGCTGCCTGCAACTTCGTTTGTTATTTCCCCTTGCTTTTGCAGCTTAGCTTTCTAAAAGGATTACATTGTTTACTCTAGAGAAGAAAGCTCAACTTTTTGTTTGTTGCTTTAAAGAAATAAACCAGGCACACATGGAAGTTGTGTTAAATATTGCAACTTGTAGATGTTATAACAGATTGGAAATTTAATCACAAATTGCATTATAATATACACGAGATAAAAGTTTAACAGATTGAAAATGCACACAACTATCCCCTGGGAAAAAAGTGATTCTAAAATTATAATGCAACAATAACATCTTTTTAATGCATGATACACAAACATTCACAGCAAGCAAGTTCTGTATCCCATTCCATTACAAGAAATATTTGTATACTTATAGAATGTACAATACCGCATAGTCCTTATTACTACGAAACTATTACCTCCACAACAAGGAACATCTGATCCTCCAATGGCATTTAGGTGTTTTGTTACAGCATTGACTTCATTTTGAGGACTACAAAGATTTATCTTCCAGCTTCAATGATCGAAAATCATTTTGTACTAATGCAGCAGCAGCACGAGCAGCTGCGGTTGCACGCTCTGCAGATGCAATGGCAACTCGGGCCTTCTCCAATACATCAGAGGAATTCAATCTTGTCTCATTTTTAGCATCACCAACGGAGACATCATTATTTTTGTGTGACTGATCAATTTTGTTAGTATTCAACCAAACACTATTGCTAGAAGGACTAGGAGCTTCTTGGTGTTTATATTCTTGTTCATGAGGTGACAAATTATTACCGATCTTTTTGTTGGGAATATGAGATATTGTCGCTCCAACACCAACTGGCTTTGTTCCACCCTACAGGTAATAGACCAAAATAAAAAATTAAGAAAAACTGAAGTAGACAACAAGCATTATAGCTTGTCAAATCTAGGAATCACGAATTCTAAATTTATAACCATTAGTTGAGATGTATAGAGTATTTAACATGTAGGTCACTAAGTTCGTGATTTATTAGTGAGGGACAGTCTGTGTTATGTAACAAGCTTCTTGAGCTCAATAACTTAAGTTCTGCGATCACATGGACCGAGTACATTTAACTTAAATATATCAAAGAAGCCCTAAGACGGAAGAAGCCTGTGTTGATTGAGATACTACTGACAAAAGATAAACCAAAAGACTCAAGTAGTGAGATTAAGGTGATTGAACAATATCTGGAAAAAATAAATATGTTAACCATAACAAAAGTACATGAACCTCACTATATACAGTTTATCACTGTACCATGTTATGTGAAAAGGGTAACACCTAACTGTCCATATGTTTGACAATACCAGGAACATGGTATAGAAGAAACACACTAGTTAGCTAAAAAAATTGATTATAACGCAAAAAGTCTACCACAATCACGAAATTTTGACACTAAAAACCCTGCAGAAGTCTGAGGAGAACTGAATAAAATACTCTTGACTGCAAGTCTGATCTTATTTCTCATGGTAGAATTGCCACTGTCACAGGAAGAGCCACGTACCCTAAGATTGGAATGAAATTTGCAATAATTTCTGGAGTCACAGTTGGGGACAATGGTGACCATTATATGAGTGACAACTTAGTAGATTATACAAACGTTATCAACCATCAAAGACAGATATGACATGGTACATGGATCTAGTAGACTTTTAGTGAATAATATAATAATAACGAATGCCCAACAATGAAGAAATAGTGAAATCCACTGATAAAATTACCAGGAGATCTTCATGATTTTTCCTAAATTCTGCCTCAGTTTGAGAAGAATCCCATGCTAGATTGTATTCCTCTGCAATCTCCCTCAAGACCTTGAGTTTTACCTCTCCAGATGGAGCATTAACAGAAAGCTTTTCAATTATCTGAAATATAATATCAAAAGAACAGATGGACAAATGGCAGTAAGTTAATACTCGGGTATAATCAAAAGTTGTTCAGTCTAAAAGACAGTGGAAACTAAGAAGATTACTCACCATGCGGTTCACGCCTGAATCAGGACGAAGTTCAGATACTGCAGAGACGAATTCCTTCCCATATTTAGTGGTAAACAAGTTCTTGATATGCAATAAGTCTGGGACATCTGAGCATCTAGGGGCAGCAAAAATTATACTTGCAATAGCTTCTCGCAATTCTGAAGGGCAGTCCCTATTATAAGAAGGAAAACATCAAGTTTGATAAAATTTAGGGCAACCCAGTGCACGAGACTCCAACTTAGTGAGGTTTGGGAAGAGTAGGTGTACACAACATTACACTCGCAAGCGGAAAGGTTGTCTCCAAGATTTGAAGTTGTGACCTCAAGTTTGACAAAATTACAGAAATGAAATAAAATGGTTTGGTATAACTGTACAAGAAATTGAGGATATGTTTGAGAACTCAATTCAGTGATACATTCAGTGCATGAGAGATCACGGGATGCTTTTAGCAGCAATTATTTATTTAGTGTGTAATAGTTTCCTTCAATGAACTTGTAGCAATGAAAATTGTTTCAAACATCACACATTCAATGCTGCAGTTAGGACTTAAGAGTGTTGCATATTCCAGAGTTGCATGTGTAATGTGTCAATATACAATTATTCACAACATATAATTACACTTTTTTAATCTGAAGACTGAAGTTTTTGTCCAAATCAATTTTGTTGAACCAAGTTAAAACTTTTTACCCCATTCATGTTCAAAAACATACATTTTGTCCCTTTTGAACCTCCTTGAAGATTCAGAAATACTGTCACTGTTAGTAATTTAAATCAATCTGACAATAAGTGGTCATCTGACATGTTTGTGATCATTTCCTACACCAATTTTTTTTCCAATAGAGTACACATCTTTCCAAATGTTCTCTACTGTATTGAATAGTTACCAGTAAAATATTATGAAGCAGGGATATCCAAGAAAGCAATCACTTTGCTACCCATTTTAGACAAATTGCAGAAAAAAACTTCATGAAGCAATAATTAAAATGTTACAGAAGTTTGCAAATACCAGAAAACAGTATGGAATCTGCATGAGCACTGAACTTCATGTACATTAATCAACAAGAAATGAAAAAGTATAATACACGGTATGACCAGTAAAAAGAAATACTTAGGACTTAAAAATTATGGACTTACCGCTGGTTCTCAATTATGGGTACACGTGCTAAAACAAATTCACAGAATAACTCTATTATTTCATATGCAGCCCATATATTTTGTTCTCGTATGATATGCTCCACCTATTTAAATCAACGCAATTTAGAAACAGTAAGTCACAAAGGGGAAAAGATGCAAAATTAGCAGCCATTACCAAGAATAGAAGGATTACCCGAATTCTAGCAATTGGCTCCTGGCCAGCCTGCAAGAATTGGAATATCTCTTTACGCATTTGTTTCAGTTGCACATCTCTCTTGTTTTGTAGCAGCTTAATGCGTGAAATTGCTAAGTTTAGACATGTTTTACTACCAAAGGCAAAGAGAAGAAAAAAACAAGTTTACTACTTGTTACTACACATTGAAAGAGTATCAACATAAAAAATCTGGTAAAAACAACAAAGGTAACTGATTTTAGTTCTGTCAAAAAAGCTGGCATAACGGCATAGGGTTGACCAAAATCAAATAGTTCTTTGATCTTATATTAAAATGATGGAATTAACGCTTGATACATTCCCCTTATCCCCGGAATTGGACATCTGGAATGCCAAGTTAATCATGTGACCTAACTTTTGGAGTAAAAATTGGTCAAGTTATTACATAATACATTCACTCAAACCCAAACCATAGAAGAAGATTTTCAATATTCACATCTTACAAAATCACAGAAATCATCCCTCAGCTAAGTAAGGGTCCCTGCTCTTTCATCAAAATAGCTTCCCACCACATCCAACATTGAGGATAAGTTCCAAGCGTAAATTAACATTGGGGATACCTCATAAATATAGTTTCAAGTTTAAACTAATTAAGCAAAACCTAAAGAATCAAATTTGGAATTGAAATTTGAGACAGCCAACAATTTGCTTATCATTTGAGCAAGCGTATGATAAGAAATTTTATTATGGAATTGAATTAAAATCTAAAAGTTGGCTACGAAAAATCGGGTATAGAAAACAAGTCAATCAAGCATGGAATTAAATATTAATGAAGCTAATTATCCGAAGGTGAAAATTGAAAGATTTAAAGAGGGCAATCGTACCATCGAGTTCCAAAAACGCCTCTGTTAAAGAGTTGATTGAGAAGTGACATGATGATTTAGATGAAGATTGTCACTGCCAATTCTCAAATGCCACAAAACAGATCAACTTTTCTCCTAAACAGAACAATTTTCTCCGAAACCATGTTCTGATCCCGCAACTGTTTTACTTCATTGGGCCATTTCACCCGCCGACCCAACCCGAAGTTATTATATACCCGAAAGATAATTTATGCTTAATCACTTAAAATCTTCTTCCTTTTATTAATCACTTATGGTTTTAATTTCTAATTGTATAACAAATAGGCAAATTACTAATTTCAATTTGGTCCCTCTCAACTTAATTGTTTGTCTCACTTTTATTCATTACATTTTTTTGTTTGTCTACATTATATCATTTTGGTCCTCAACTATTAATCCAAACGATTAGGATTAGTCTTAATTTAGTGTCTCATGTGAAGGCTTTATACCTTATTCTACATAGATTTGATTTATTTAAGCTTTTAAATATGTTTTTTAGTGTACTATCTAAGTGTTGTCTATCTAAGTATTGTCGATGTAAAAATTTATATACAGTCGGTACATCATCTACCATTTATTTATATTTATAGAAGACTAAATGATAACTAAACACTATTGATGTTAATACAGTCATAATGTATGCATAAATTTTGTTCTCTATGTTTTTAAGTCAAGTCCGGTTTTATTCATATAAATGACACCCACCTTATGAATTGACTTAATTATGAGTAAGTTGACTTGGTTAGACTTGGTACTTAGTGTTAGAGTTTTATAAGTGGAAAAAAATTATTCAACTACACAAATTTAGCTGTTTTAAGATGAGAAGAGAAACAGGGAAACAACTCCTGTTTAACTTTACTGCTGATTTAGCCTCTAAATAAAGGGAGACTGTCTTATTTCTGGTTGAAAAATACAATTAGCATAAGTCTCTGACGATGAGAAATGTAAATTGTCATGTACATATATAAGAAAAGGCTAATATTATAGCTGCCATTTCTATGAAGTGATTTTTGTAAATGGTGTATGTTCATTACTGTTGTGGATGCCACCATTCTAAAGTAAGCTAATACATCCATGAAATGAAGCTAACTTATCTAACTGAGCTCCTAAAATCAAGCCATGAGATAATGTCATTATGGACCTCCAAAATTCTATTATCGGGTTCCCCTTCCAAAATGCCATGGTAACCTCCTTCATAGATCTTTACAGTCTTGTCCTTGCTAGATGCTTTCTCATACAGAAATTGACTCACTAATGGATCTGTCACTTTATCTTCCGCTCCTTGAAGAATCAATAATGGAGCCGAAACCTGACATCATTGCCAAATAAATGAACATGAATATTTGTTCTTGTAAAACAGTATTGCATGCACACAAAAAAGAACTGATATAACTATAGCAGAGATCCAGATTAGAAGAATTTGGAAAAGAATATGCAAAAGATTGTGAGCAAAAAAGCAAAAAAGGAAAAACTAACCTTATGTAATTGAGATTCAATATCTTGTGTGGCCTTCAAAAGTTCTATGCCAGTTTTTAACCTTGTATTATCATCATAAGAAAGGACATTGTAGCCCGCCTAAGAAAGAAAGAAGTAACACCTAGAATCAAGGACTATTTTTTGTGCAAGTGTAGTACAACAAACTCAAGGTTAGAAGATAATCAGTTACAGTGGAATTTGGAACTCATTCATGCCTTGGAAACCAAAAAAATAAGAATGTCTCTCTAGCCTAAATGTTGTTTATATAGGAGCAAACCTTGTAGTATATATGTATCAGTAAAAATACATAAAAATCCAATAGGATAAAATTGAAGTAAACAGTCTTATACACATGGATTCGGCTCTTGACTCATAAACAGAAGTTATCCTGTTAAGTTGCTGATCATAATTATGATACATCACGAAGGACTCAACTACTAAAAGTTTGAATGCCGGTGATGTGAAAATTTAACCATGCAGATAATATGGATATAGTGAAGCATAGATGATTAGTCATGAACTTTAAAGAAGGCATGATATGAAGGACAGGTTATTCATTTCACTTTATAAGCATCGAAAAATCGAGGTTGACAGTTACCGACCAATTTTCTGTTGCTTGGTTCTCTGTAGGTCAGCTCAGATATATCTTTGAAAGGGAATAGTTTTGCCTTTGGCACCACGTTAGACAGGAGACTTAATGCTGACAAAACTGCAGTTGATGGTAACATGCCCTCTGCAATCTTAGCACCAAAGTAAGATCAGCAAATAACACTATGTTGAATTGCACAATGTCTTCTATAGACATTTATGATATGCATTGATTTTTGCAATTCACCAAAAATATAAGCCAGATATTGAATTCTAAACAGCATAAATGGCAAGAGAGATGGACTTCCAATTCAGGTCCATTTATAATTAGATCCCAAGACTCTATATGGTATGTATATTACAATTTTCTTATATTGAAACATTGACATTCCTAAGGAAAAAGGGTAAATAATCCCTTATTGAAGGGAGACACTGCTAGTTTAATATTAACTTTGGTTATTATGTGTTTCATTTGCCAATGTGAAAAAACAGAAATCTAGTCCAAGCAATGGTTATTGCCAATATAAATTTTGGAGGACAAAATTCAACATCATAGAAAAGTGAAACTGAAAATTAGAGATGAGATAGGAATGATTAGAGATTAACATTTAGTGCTCACAACAACTCAACTTTGAAATGAATCTGAAGTTGAAAACTATACTAATGATGAAGCTGGTAAGCATCAACTGCAATATGAAGGAATGAACTTACTTTACACATTGGTGCTACAAGGATTACTCCATCCCAATCATTTGATTTCTTCAAATGAGCTTTTAGAGCAACTGCTCCACCCATCGACTGCCCTAATATAAATCGAGGCAACTCTCTGACTTCAGGCCTTTCTGTCAATTAAAATACAAAGCATAACCAAACAACATCATGAATTTTCACATATAAAATATGGGTTCAGTGACAAAAATGATATTGAAGTCATACCTCTAATTTTTGCAAAATGTTCTATAACATCATCAACCAGATCATTGAAACTTGGTATGTGACCATGTAATCCTTCAGAAAGACCAAAACCAGGAAAGTCCATAGCATAAACACCATACCCAGAACCTGCAATCCGCTTCGCAGTACCTGAAAAAAATCCGTTATGACTAGTGATAAATTAAATCTCTAGCTTTTTTAGAATTAAAAACAGAGACAGCTCAATATACTATTCACAACTCATGCCAACATTCTTGAAGTGAAATTATGACAACAAACCTTCAAAGAAAAAGGTGCAAGTACTGCCATACCCATGGCAGAAAAACAAAGCTCCCTTCATTGGAACACCAGGATCTGGCATCCAGCTTTTGCAGAAAATTTCCAATCCCCTCGAATTCCTTTCGTACCACTAATAAACAAAGTAACTAAATTAAACACATTTGTATCTGATTTATAATGAAAATTCTAGACTGTTTTTTGCAGGGAACAGTGCCTAAGGGTGTGTTCGGAAGTTGGTGACCGGAGGGTAATGGAGAGAAGAGAAGACTTCAAAGTCGTGGAATACACTTATAAGATGACTCTCCAACCTTTCTTTTCATTCCCCTCTAAAAACCAACTCGCAAACAACAATAAAAAGTACTCACTCAAAATTTGATTGGGAGTGTTCAAAGACTCTCTTTTTTTCTTTTCTTTTTTTGAGAATATGCTACTGGAGATTAAGGCAATCAAGTGAAGCAAGAAGAAGAAAAAACTTACTTCTTGAGTTATGATTCCAGCCGGAGCAGTCTATTGAAGGCCAGTAAAAGTATCAAAGATAAACACATCAGTTAATAACTGTTAAACAGATACAAAAACAGACACAGCGAAGAATAACTCAAAGAACAACACAAAATTATGATGTATTGGAAATTGAAGGGTTCAATGCAAAGCAACTACCTTGAATAAGTAATGGTCGAGTTGCTGGTGAACGTGAGTGAAAGCTGATCGGACACGTCTCCGGGAAGGTGCAAAGTCCAGATTCTGAGAAGCAATGTCATTCAACTCAATGCTAACATCTTCCAAGTTTGTCTTTTTCTTTGCTGCGATTACCTTCACATGTGAACTGTGTTGTTTGTTGAATTTTGGAATTTGAATTTGATGTTTCGTAAGAGTTGAAGAGAAGGAGAAGCTATGTGATCGGAAACTGGATGTCATAGATGATAGATCCATGCTCGTTGACCCTAGTCTTAGTGGGTCGGTGTCATTGCTAATGAGTCGTTTTCAGTATTTTAGCACTCATCTTCGTGCATTGGTCATAGACATAGTCAATGTTGTCATAACCCACTTTTACTTCACTTCACCAATCGTTCCTCTTGAAACTTGGTCATGGTTCAAAGTTCTAACCAACTTAACTAAAAACTTAGAACAAATCATGTGGTGCATCAATGATAATTAAAAAGAAGGATTTTGTTAATTAATATAATATATTTTTATCAGTAAGAAACAGATATATTTAGGACATCATATATCTATTTAGAAACTTGTAGCGTCATGGTGCATTATCCAAGTACTTGTATTATGCCGTCCTCCAAATGTCCCCTAATCAATTGCACGTGTTTAAATTAGGAGTGATCACAATGTTTCACATTTATTTTATTTTTTGTTTGAGTATAAAAGGGAATTATGACTAAAATGTTATAATTTAATTTTGTATTATTTATTTTTCCAGAACCTGTTCAAGATCATCCACAGGATATATGTCATAGTTATTTCAATTTTTCTTCACATTAGCTAAATAATTTTCTTCTTATTCATAAACACTTGAATCGATTCGAACTAGAGTTTAGTTTAATAAGAATTTGTTTAGCTTGAATCTGAATTCGAGATATTCTTTTAGCTTTAGTTTTGTTCGGTTAAAGTTCACAGACTATTCGACTCAACTTGAATTGGTTCATTTGTACAAATTAAATAATTAATTCATTTAAAAAAGTATTTGCATAAAGTTATATATAATTATAACAACAATAAACATAAAAATAATGCAGAGTCATGATATAATAACAATAAATATAAAAGATTAGTAAATATAAATGTTATATATAATATAAATGTTATATATATATATATATATATATATATATATATTATATTTATTGAGTTAGTTTATAAATATAACGAGTTGAACTGTATCTAATACAAGTTTGATTCATTTATATAACGAGCTCAATTTTTAGTTCAAGTTCGATTTATTATGATCAAAGTTTATCGAACTAAAAAATGAATGAAGATTTGAACGAATATTGAGTTAGTTCGATCAACCCTGCTCAAAATATAACTCCTTATTTGGGCCGGAAGCCATATGGACTACTAATGGTAAGGCGATTGCATCCATGACCATAAATTAGCGCCCATATTCCTTCAAATGTTGCTGGATATTAAAGTCTTTGACTCTCTTCCTAAAAAGTACGCTTGTGTTATGCTTAGTAACAATGGCTATGTATTCATGTTACAACTGAAAAGGATTGCATAGGCCATTCTACATTATGTGAAAATCACGATGATTCAATTTTAGTGAGTCAAATAATAATTTACTGAATACTAGAGAATGGCTAGTTTTCGGGGGATGCATTTATTGATGTTGAGTAATTTTGATTTATAGCCCCTTAAACTCTTTTTTAACCTAAAATATGTAATGGTATATGCAATGTTAGTGATACAGAAAATTTTCCCCTGCTTCATTTTTCATAGTTGTAGAACAATTCCTGTCATCGTGTTTTTATCTCATATTATTGGCATATGTATACTTGATGGTCATGAACCATAGGAGAAACCACAATCATAACTTTTGTTGATAGTTGAGATATGAAATTTTGTTTTGCCTAGGATTCTGGCCTACTCAGTCCCATATCATTTTGGCACAACCATAATTAAACTTTTACATCATTACCTTCAATCATAATAATTTAGATTGATATAATATTTTTTATCTAGTAATTAGTTAATTTTATTTTATTCGAATTTATCATAAACTATTATTTTAGTTTATTATCAAATTGTTTATAACAATTTATACCTATATAATAAATTATTTGGGGTAATTTATATTTGAATTTTACCATTTTTATCATCTCACACTTCTATGTGGTATTAGAGTAGTGGTTACTGTTTCGTTAGTGGTTTGCTGAAAATTTGAAACTTCATTTAGTCATTTTCTTTTATCATGTCATATTCTCATTAGTATTCATTCATTTTTTAAATTTCAACCTCAAAATTTCATATTATATACAACAATTATCCAAATAAACAAACATTAATCAATTACACTCACTAACAAATTATTATAATAGTGACTTCTTTCTCATAACGATCACTCTAACAATAATTATATATGTATTATACTTTTATTATTTATAATATTTTTTGTCTTTATAATAAATTACTTATGTTTGCTTATATTTGAGTTTGACCTTATGTATATATTTTAGTTGAACTATAATATAATAAGAGGCATATTAAAATTATTAAAATATGAGTTAATCCAAATATCTAAAATATAAAAGGATTAGTGCATATATTTTATTTAATAATATTTTTTTACATAAACCCAAAATCAAACGAGTTTGGCTCTTCTCCATTACTAGAGAGGCCTGTGAGACCTAGGATAATGACATGTGTCATAAAAAATGGATGGTTTAGATTTAAAATTAGAATTATTTAATATTTTAAAAAATAAGAAAATAAAGGGTCTCACTCCAGAAGAAACAATAACATTCATCTATCTTCATCTTCATTTGCACTACCCATAAGAGAGAGAAAACGAAATCACAACCCAAAAATGAAGACAACTTCATCAATCTTCATCTTCACTGCCTTCATCTATCTCCAGAAACAATAAACTTTATCTATCTCCAGAAACAATAAACTCAATCTATCTCCAGAAACATAGACTTCATCTATCTTCATCTCCATAAACAAAAAGAGTGCTATTATCTTCCTCCATACACACCTTAACTCCCTCCATTCATGGGTATGATTCACATATTCCTCTTGTTTCTAGAGAGAGATGAAGTTTATTATTTCTGGAAATAGATGAAGTTTATTGTTTTTAGAGATAGATAAAAATAGATGAATATTAATGTTTCTAGAGTAAGACCCTTTATTTTCTTATGTTTTTATTTTTTTAAATATTAAGTAATTCTAATTTTAAATATAATCTATCCATTATTTATGACATGTATCATCATCCTAAGCATTATTGACCTCTCCAATAATAAGGAGGAGTCAAACTCAAATCAGACTAGGGAACTCACAATTATATGACTCCAATTTCTATAATCAAATATGTTGATGCATTGATTCCATTATTTAAATACATAGAATTCCCATTGAAGTTATATTTCCTCCTTAATATGGATAGCATTATACTGTCCATATTTATTGTCTCACTTGTTTGTGTTACTCCATGTGCTAGGAGACATGATTGATCAAAAAATTATTTAATAATTACATTTTTAACTTAAATAATTTTGTCAACCATTTAGAGATAATGATATATAGAGTGACATAAAAAATAAACCAACAGATGTGTTCCCGCTCGCTATGATTCTTATTAAGCATTTTTAATTGGACTGCACATTTCAATATGAAAATAGTTAATTTTCTTAAAAAGATATTTCAAGATTACAATTTATCATTTTAAGTCTTATTGGAAAGTTCACAAATTTATTATTCATCACCAATGAATAAAGAAACAATAAGAGAAAAATCAATAAATATACGGGGAAAAAATAAATTAAATTGCATTATAAAAAACTATAAAAAATGGAAAATGTTGACCTATAGTGAGGAAAGGAAAGTATATTTATTTTATCTCAAAACGAAAATACTTGCATACTTATCTACACACTCACATTACATATATAGGAATCTAAATCGATAAAGAAATAAGATAGAAAAACATTATGATGAAATTAATTATATTCATCAGAAATACACGAGCATGAGTAATATAGTAAAAACAATTGAAGTAATTCATGTTCAGAATTGAGACAACAGTGCAATGGATAGGTTTTCAAACTTCTATTATCGGTCTTAGATGGATACCCCAAAAGCAAAATGAAGTGAAGAAATTAATCGGTATTCCCACTATTTTCATTCCCCTTCCGCAAAGTCTTCAATCAATAGAGGATGAAATCATTACAGTTGATGATTTGTTCAAAACTATCACATCTTAATACTATCAAAAGTCTCATTGTACACAGCTTTCTGACTTGACCACAATTGATTTAATTGTTGTTTTCTATTGCTGAACTACATCACACGCCTTTTTGGACTTGGAAGATCACAGAAGTGATTATGAAATGAATTAAGCAATACAATGTATCTCATTTTTTTAACCAGTGTCCTTAACGGAGGCAACCTGGCTCAAAAGTGGATAGGAATGTGTGCATCAGCAAAGTTTTTGTTTTTATCAGATATTTAAATATTTGTTTTATTAATTAAGGATTATTTTCTTTTATTACATGTGTTAAAATTTTATCTTTTTTGAAATGTGCGATTATCCTCTCAACAAATATTCCTTTAAGAATTTGTTTGAGAGTTAGATTTTAGAGGAAAATGAAGAGAAAATAAAAACTTGAGAGTTATGAAGTATACTTATACCTCATTTCCCTTATTCTCATCTAAACCTTATATCTTTTGAAATTGGAAGATCAGGGAAGTGAATATGAAATGAATAAATAAAAATGAGATAGAAGACTCATGATCTATTAATTCATCTATTTTTATTGTTACTCCTATTTATGTGTGTGCGTGATGACGATATGACTATGTCATTGCACTGCTAAGATATTCTAAACCTGAAAAAACTGGCTGATATAAAAATGGGCTAAGACGGGGTTACATATCATGTTTCATAAACAATATTTTCATTTTTATTTGAGTCATACATATTATTTTATAGTTTATTATAAACTTTTTATGAAATAATAACATGTACTTTTTTTCATAATAACAAACATTATTCTTGTTCTTAATTGAGTCTCACGACCTACTACATTTTTTACCAAACATCTACCTTTTTTGTTATTTGTCATTGTTCTTATTTCTCTCTTCTCGTTCTTATTTAAGAATAAAATTCATAAAATAAGAATGATACAATAGAGAACAAAGTAAAATTATTCTTATTCTCTTAAGAACACCTTTAAAATAACCATTGTAATTGCTCTAAAACATCAATAAGTATCGTTTATAAGAATTGTATATTCTTATTTCACACAATCCAGAAACTTCCATAAATAAGCGAATAAATCTGTAGGAAGCTATCCGAAGATAAGACATTTTTTCCTCTAAGGCAACGCCTTTAGCTACTCAACTACTTGAGCTCATTCGATATCAGACAAGCGCTCATTGGCTACTAGGGCGCTACCAAAATTACTCAAATCAGATCTTGACTTCCTAACTCCTTTAATAGGAGTGCGTATGAGAGAATCATGTTAAAGAGAACTATAAGGAAGCATAACCTAGTAAGGGCTCTCGCTCAACGGATCAAAGGTACACCGAGGATAACAGGCTGATGACTCTCAAGAGCTCTTATCGACAGAATCGTTTGGCACCTCGATGTCGGCTCATCACATCCTGGGGTTGAAGAAGGTCCCAAGGGTTCGATTGCTTGCCGATTCAAGTGGTACGTGAGTTGGGTTTAGAACGTCGTGAGACAGTTCGGTTCCTATCTACCACTACTTTATTTGTTTGCCATATCTTCGTTAGATGTTTATGGAATTATTAAGGTTGGTCTAGTAATTAGGGGGCGGCCGTTCGGTCGCCTATGATACTAGGACCAATAGGTCAAAAATTGGTTTGTGCCACAGATGTTGAACAATCTACTCTACACAGGTGTGGGCTTACAGGGCTATGGCTCATAAACCATTTCTTTCATTCAAAAAGAGGGCCCTGGTCGATCACTTTTCCGGGTCGGGATTGATAGATAAGTGGAAGTCATAAAAAATAGATCTTTCTCTTCGCACCTAAGATCAAGAAGCGGTTATTCCCCCTATGTCACCAATTAGGGAGTCGCCATTGACTCTATTTATTATTATGGTAAATTTATGTATCAAGATGTCAATCTGAGATCTTATTTCGATTCGATACGTCCACCTGCGAGACTCACCTTTGGCTGCACTACATATTTTAGGCTTTATTTTGCTTTTATGTAATAATCCCATTTTTTGGAGCTTTGGTCTTTTTTTTACTTTTGGTTTCGCTTTTATAATTTGGAATGGTGGTGGGGGAGGGGGGGGGGTCTTTTTCCTTGAGGCAGGACCTCGTGCTATGGAGCCAGGTTTGATCCTAGACTTATGCCCAGTTTTGGGACCTATTTTCATGATCGGGCATGTGGGAACTGGTTGGACGTATTATATATAGAAAGAGAAGGCACCACTTCCGAACCAGGGGAAGGCCTTCAGGCACTTACTTTCAAGTCACCTCGAGCTGGCGTTAATGACTGACCGAAGGCAACGTTTATATTAACAAACATAAGTAATATTTCTATTTATATTATGTATGAGCTGGTGAGTATACGGTTGATGCTCTAGTAATGATTTTTGTGTACATGCTAATGGTTCATAAATCTCAAATATAATTAAGGATTCTATGGAAAGTAAGAGGCTCTATAAAGAAGTATCAAACATTATTATTTGAACTTTTGGAAGACATTTATTCAATTTTCGCTAATGCTTTTTCTTAGATGCAAAACTCAATATAACTTCATTGACAAGGGCCATTTACGAACGAATTTGGATCCTCTCCATTACTGGAGAGTCCATTACCATGCTAAGATCATGACACGTGGCAAAAATAAAAATCCAACAGTCCTAATTTTAACTCATTTTTTAATAAAATAAATTATATTTATTGTTTCCCCTTAAATCCAGTACTGGAGAGGAGTTGGACTCTTTACGAACACGGGAAAAGTATATGTTCATTTTTTTTCAAATCACTTGTAAGACTTGCTGCATAATAGTGGCCCATAAGGATTTCCACACAAAAAACGTGGCCCTTTTCGCGAGTGTACAACTCCCTTGGTCGATCCAATTATGTCAAAGGTTCGAGTGTAGCATATAACCGCTTTCTACCAACAATGAATTAATCTAATAATATATTTTTAAAATGATAAAAAATCAATGATTCAATTCCTTATGATGACACTTGTTAAAATGACAATTATACATCCCGGAGGAAATTAACTATTTACTCAAATGGTGATGTGATGCTATTAATAATACCAAAAAAATAGCAGCTCCAACATAGATCCCATGATATTCGGATATAAATAGACATTCATGTAAAATCAAATCTTCATACTTTTGTATGATTATTAAAAATGAAAAAAGTTTTAGAATTATAGGGGAGAGTTACTTACTCCAAAAGTATGTCTTTAAAACTTACTCCTCATCCTGGTCATTAATTCTAGTGAAGTTTAATGATTTGAATTAGTGAGTATATTTAAACAATTAGATGTCCATGAAATTGATGGTTATGAGGTGGAATAAGTTTAAAACTTACTCTTAGGCCTTGTTTGGGAGTGTGCTTTTGGAGGGGAAGGGAAGGGAAGAGGTGACTTTGGAAAGTCTTCCTCTTGTTTGGGAGTTGGATCAAGAAGATGAAAAGGTTTTGGAGGGTTTCTCCCTCTACAACCATCCATGTGTCTATTTTTAAAGTTATCTCAATTTGAGATTTTTTGGAGATAAAATGTCAAAGTAACTAAATATATTTAATAATAATATATAATTACATATTATTATCATTTTCTCATTGTTAATTACATTTTTAAGAGAAAATAAAAAAATATTTTTCCATTATCATTAATTTATCATTTTCATCTAAATTTCATACTCCCAAACAAGGAAAATCATTCATTTTCCTTTCTCTTCCTCCCTTTCCTAATTCTTATATCTATCTCATTTCATTTCCCTAATAATTCTTACGGTAAGTGATCTTTCAGTCGAAGTATAGTACTATTTATCATTAAATAAAGTCAGCCACTTGTCATAAAATAACCCTATTTGAAACTTACCGAAGCCTTTTTAAATATGTTAAATATATTATTTTTAAATGTAAAAGTCGCATTCTTTTATGGGGACTATTTGTCATACCATTTTTAATAACAACATATTAGCTCTCTTCCATTTCTACAAAACTAAAGAGGAATTTGTGTGTTTTACAAAAGGGCTTAATTTATTTATCCATATATGATGAGAAGATGTGTTGATTAAAAAAAAGATTAAAATGATTCAGTGACAAACTAATTAATATGTCTCTAACCAATCAATACAGAGAAATTAATTACTAGTTTAATATATGTATTTTATCTTATCAAATTATCAATTATATATAATATTTAAGTCTTAATTAAATTAAAGAGATAAAATACAAAATTGATAAATGAATTAATAAATCTATCCTCCGGAAAGTTTATTTTGCTACTTTAATATATAATTAATCCTCAAATATATCAACATCCACTGCACGTTTTTTATTTTGAGTTTTTTTAAATATCAGTCCAAAGATTAGGATAAACAAATGAAATTATTTCATTGGAACAAAAGAAATTTATGATATCAAAATACAAAAGAATGCAATTAAAGTTTATTTAACTATTAAGAGACTTGGGTTAAGAAAATCTTTGTTAGGATAGCACCTCAAAGTTGTATGTTACATCCTTGCAATTGAACCCTGACTTTAGGTGTAATGGATTATTTGACCGTTAAGGTGTTAATTAAATTTCACATGAAAAGAAAAAGTGTTTATATTTGAAGTGTAATATGTAATAATTTATATACAATTAAATTAATGTATCATTCACCATTTACTTATATTATTTTTTTGAACAATCAATAATAATAATAAATAAATAAATAATGATGATACTGATATAAAACTTTTATATTATGAATGTTATTATTATTAAATTTGTTAATACTCAATGCGTCACTTTTCCATAAATTCCCTTCATTATTGTAACTCATTTATTTTAGTTTTTTACCCAATTTGCTGATCTATCTTTCAACTAAGTAAGCACTTTTGTAAAAAATGCAATTAATAAAATCTCGTAAAAGCATACATTAATGGAATTCCGCTTCGCATGTCCCATTTTTATTGCTCGTAAACGTTGAAGAGTGCTTCGTGAACAATTTTAATATTTTAGAATGAGTAAAAGGAAATAGATTAAAAAAGTTGGTATTTCCATGGTGGTGGTGTTTTAAATAGGACCTGGATTGTTCTCCCTCCACTCTCAATTTGATTGCACCGAAAGAGAAAGAAAACAGAGTGAGAGCAAAGCAGAGAAGAGCAATAGTTGAGAGCTAAAAGAAAGCCCTATTCATTCACTCACTCATTCAAACCAGCAAAGCAAACAAACAAACTCAACAGAAAACCTTGCCAAAGTTGAATGCAACCCCTTTCCTTTCATCTCACATTACAGCTAGCACCTATAACCTCCACCTCCTCTCTCCAACTCCAACAATGCATTAGTTGTTTATTTGTTACAATATTATTTGACAATAATGAATGAAATTCAAATTAGAAAAACATTTGCTATTCAACCCAAACCCAAATATTTGTGATTCCTTAAACCCACTCCTCCCACTGAAGCCTTTTTTCACAACCACGTTTCTCTCTGTTACCCCTTACATTACAGCTATCACTCCCATACACATTTTTTTTTCTTCCAATTTTTTTCCTATGAGACTTTCTATTTTCTCTCCCCACACTCACCATTGTCACCAAAACCCTATCAAACTAAACCATTCTCCCTTCACACTTTTCACTCATTCTTCTTCTTCTTCTTCCCCTCCAACCAGATTACGGTTGCCAAGAATGCACGCCGCCGCTGCCACCACATTCTACCACCACCGCCGGAAAGACAAGGTGGTGGTCATAATGGGCGCCACGGGCTCAGGAAAATCGCGACTTTCCGTCGACCTCGCCACCCTCTTCTTCCCTTTCTCCGAAATCCTCAACTCTGATAAAATGCAAGTTTATTCCGGTCTCGACATCACCACCAACAAGATCCCCCTCCACCAGCGCCGCGGGGTCACCCACCACCTCCTCGGCGATGTCGACCCCGACGCCGGTGAGTTTTCACCCTCCGACTTTCGCCACCGCGCCGGCGACATCATCTCCGATATCAACAATAGAAGAAAACTCCCCATAATAGTTGGTGGTTCCAACTCCTTCATCCATGCTCTTCTAGTAGAACGATTCGACCCTGAGTTGAACGTGTTTGGCACTGAGTTATCGTCATCACCTGTTATTTCTTCAGAGTTGAGATATAACTGTTGCTTCCTATGGGTAGATGTGTCATTTCCTGTGTTATCAGAATATTTGATAAAACGAGTCGATGACATGCTTGACTCGGGAATGGTAGACGAGTTGGCTCAGTTTTTTGACCCAGACGCGACAGAAGAAATGAACCGAACCGGGTTGAGAAAAGCGATAGGGGTGCCAGAGTTGGACCAGTATTTTAAAGGGTACCCACCCGGTTCAGGGGAGGAAGGGGATCGGGTACGGAAGGGTGCATACAAGGAAGCGGTGAGGGCGATTAAGGATAACACGTGTCAGCTAGCGAAGAGACAGATAGAGAAGATTTTAAGGCTGAAAAGGGCGGGGTGGGACCTACAGAGGATTGACGCCACCGACGCGTTTAGGGCGGCGCTGACGTCAGACGATAGGTGGTCCGATATATGGGAGAGGCAGGTGTTGGAACCAAGCGTCAAGATTGTGAACCGTTTTTTGATGGATTAGGTCTTTCAGCTATTCTTCCAGCTCTTTTTTTATTTATTAATTTTTGTGTGCTCTTTCACTGTTTATTTTAGAACAACCTAACAAAATGGAAAATTGGGGTACGTGAAAAGTGTACAAATATGAAAATGAAAGGACAATTTGGATTGGGTCATTGCTCTGGAGGGGAGAAAGAATGTGTATTCAGGAATGAATGGCAGGGTGTCCAAATTTTGGGGGTTTTGGAGTTGCAATGACAATTCGGCTCGTGAGACCTCACATTTTTTTCTAAAGGCTGGTTTGGTTTGATTTGGAAAATGTAAAAAAGAAAAGGGAAGTAGTGTAGAAATGGTGATAAATTTTTGGTAGCAATAAATTTTATTTTTGTTAATTATTGAAGTTTTGTCATTCTTTTAATTTCTAAAATTTTGCTACCTGAAATTGTGAATGTTGTTGTCGTCCTCAACTTCGTGTCTCTCTCACTCTCTTTCTCTCAGTCACATATTGGGCGTGGACGTTGAAATGATGGGCAATAACATAGGAAATTTAACAGCAACCAATACACGTTTATTATATTTAATTTTATTATATATGGGGGGTACAAATGGGAGAATCTGAGTCTGGATCATATGCAACACCCAATTCACTACTATTTCATACGTATTTGATTAATTGAAAAAGCATTTCTTTGAAAAATATAATATCGACAACCTTACACTTTTCCCTCTGTCATCATTTGCTGTACGTTTTTAACTAATCTGTACAAAGAGGAAGAGGAGGTGGATCGGGAATGTTAATTTGTCTTTGTTGTGAAAGAACAAAAAGTATATCTGTATATGTTTTTTTATAAATTATCTGTATACTTTTATTGGGGACAGTTATGGTTTTTTATTTTTATGGAATAAGAAAATATAAATAAACCTGGCTTTTGTGTAGGATATGAAGTTGGATTGTAAGCTAATTCATTCATTCTCTTTTCAATGTGAGGTCAATTATATTACCTGAAATACCTTCCATGTTCCGTCAAGGGAGAGAGAGAAAAAAGGTTGGCCAAATTAAGATGAAAGGGATTCTGAATTCTGCTGGACTGTGGACATTAGTACATGACCCCGATTCTTTGAATGATTTATTTGAAGTTTTTTTTAATTAAGGTCATTTATATTAATGAAGGCACCAATAACTCTAAATAAAAAAGGAATGCTCTAGACTCTAGTAAGTATAAGACTTATAAGAAGATTTATAATTATTCAATAAAGTAAACATAATTCTAATTCTCCTATAATTTCCTTCATATATCCGATAGGACAGGGATTTTATAATTAAAACGGGAGCATTTTTAAGCATTAATTTTTTTCCACATTCCTGAAAATATGATACATAGGAATATGACGTTGGGATAAGTTACATTCTCATAATCCTATTAGGTATAGAGTGTAATACATATGCACTGATAATATAAAGATTTATACACAATTGGTGTATTATCTACCATTTATTTTTTATTACTTTCATTTTAGAATCAATGATAATAAAATATAAATGATACATAATGCAATGACAATATAAAAATCTCTTCTATTTCAATATATATATCTTTTTTCATACGTATATTTATGAATTAAGTTTTGGAGATGAAACACTTTATAATCATCTCATAAGTAAATAACTCACAAATCTTTCATTTTCATTCTTTCCATTCCAAAACTCAAGTGAAAGCCAAACCTAAGAACCCATTAGATTGATATAGTTACAAGATATTGAATATGAATTCAAAGTCTAACAAGTTACATTCTCATATTTTGCATATGTTTGTTTGATATAGAGTATTCCCACATATTATTAACTAAAAAAATAAAAGATGAGAAGGAAAATATTTTACACTTCAAATTACATCATATGGAATCCAACATTCACATCCTTTTTAGGAATATTAATTTTTGAAGGATTTTTTCTTATAATTATTCTCCAACAAAACAGGATGATGGTAGAAACATATTAAAAATCTTTTCAATTATATTTGGTATTCAAACATACACTTAGTATGTTTTTTAATATTACTAAGAAAAAGTACAAAATGAATGATATTTCGTATTCAAACATACACTGCATTATATATCATTCAAAATCTAATGATTACTGACTCTATAAAAAGTACAAAATGAATGGTAGATAATGTTTAACTATGTATAAGTTTTTATATTGGCATAACATAAACATTACACTTATATGAATACCTTAAATTTATTATCTACATTAGCTGTGGCCGTTTAGCCAATCAATTGTTAGTACAGTTGGTTGGTTATTTATAACATTCAATAAATATTGGCTATAGTCTTATAGACAAGGGTTTGCAACATTCCCATAAAACAACATGTGTTTTCATTCATTCCATCTTTATATTTTACATGCGATAAAAACTTTTTTAAACAAAAACTTTTACTTTTGCACTCTTAATTATCCTCTGGTGCTAAAAAACAAAACAAAAAAATAAATATGAAAATATGCAAAGCTGGGATTGTGTAAAATGTTCAACCTCTCACAAAGGAATAATTGTAAGTGCGAAATGGAGAATAAGTATAAGTGTCACACACTATACATTCATGACAATTAATCAATATTAGGTCTCATTATTCGATGTCTCGTTCTGCAGTTCAAACTCCATGTGTCAACCTTCTCTTCACGCTGTGGTTGTTGATGTTAACGGCTTCAGAGGGGAGAGTAGTAGTAGTATTTGATAGTAGTGGTAGCTACGAAGGAATAGGCTAGACATATAGGTAGTCTTCTCGGTGCAATGTAGTTTTCATAATGTTAATTCTACGATTCTTGGGCT
This sequence comes from Lupinus angustifolius, assembly GCF_001865875.1. Classification (NCBI taxonomy): domain Eukaryota; kingdom Viridiplantae; phylum Streptophyta; class Magnoliopsida; order Fabales; family Fabaceae; genus Lupinus; species Lupinus angustifolius. Next base: position 3,275,633 of record NC_032028.1, on the reverse strand, counting down.
CGGGGTTCAGAATTTTCCTCACTCACACTTCAAAACATTTTCTTCCCCTAGACTAGATTGAAGTTTTTTTTAATAATATTTAGCTACTGCTAAATGACTAATATCTAAATATAAGTTTTTTATAATATTTAGTTACTACTAAGTAACTCATATCGATTATACCCCAAATAATTATCCTCTATATTTAGTGTTTTACCATATTTTAATGAACTTTTACTTTAAAATGTTTTCATCCCCTAAATATAAGTTATTTTTTTATATATTTATTCAGCATTGAATAACTTTCATTGAATATGTCTCTAATAATTATCATATACATTTATTACTTTATCATATGAAAAAATCACTTTAATAAATAATTTACATCTACTGTACATATAATAATAATTGTCTATATTTATTACTTTCTCGTATTTCAATTATCTTTCATTTTAGAAGATAATTATGGAATTTTGAACCTCACTCTTTCATTAACTGTAATATATATAAATTGTTGGTGTAATAATTTATGCACAAATAATATAGCAATCATCATTTTATTTATATTATTTAGTTAAAATCATAATAATTAAGTATGAATGATTTAATAATATTATTAAAAAAAGTGGGTAATTTTTGATACATAACCCACAAATTCCAGATGAGACAATTACTGTTATATCATCTTCTACTCCACCCACCCCAGGAACTCCCAAGTAGATGCAGTTCAGCAGACTGGGGACCATTGTCTATGCTTTCTTGGTTTTCCTACCTGATTGAACTGTGCTATCATATGTAATGATTAATGAATATTCAAGTGTCTTTTTTTCTTCATTTTAAAATTTTATATATTCTTAACAACTTAGATCCTAAGAATCCATGTAACCTTTACATGACATAGGTTAAATTCATATGAATAAGCGTCATTGATTAATAGAATTTTTAGATTATTTTATTTAGTAACATTTTGAAAAGGAAAAAATTGAACATTACACAAACCTAGCTCTTGAGTGAAGTTTTGCTTGCATGAAATTAAATGAACATATAAAATAAGAGAAATAAGCAAAGTTGTAAGACAATGTATAGCCTTTGGATGTACAAATAATGCTATTTTTCATTTATCACGCGGTCATGTTAAGTAAAAAAACAAGAAGCATAAATGTTTTATTTTTCAAGTATCATTTAGGAAAACAAATTTGTATTTTTTAGAAAATTTAACAATGCTAATTAATAATTTAAAAACTCTTGTACCAGAAAATATTAAAAAATCTATTCTTATTTAGTTAATATATGTCCTTTGTCTCTATATATATATATAAATTACTCATGATTAATTCATATATTAAGAAAAGTGAATAAAATTTTTGTGTAACTTTCAATATAAAATACTAATATTATAAAATCAATCATCCATTTTTTATCAGCAATAAAACTCATTAATAAAAATAAAGAGAAACTAGGAGAACACGTGATACACCTATCCACTTCCACAAAAATATTAACAATCAAAGATATAATTCTAAAGATGCATAAAGAGTAATTGAAACTAGGAAAGTATGCAATATGAATCATCCATTTATATATGGGGATTTTTGAAGGTTTATTCAAATATAAATGAAATAATAAATATATAATTTAATTACTATGTGTATATTTGACAGGATTTTATTTAATATTATATATGTATTATAAAGTGATTTATTGTTAGGCAGTTAGTTAGGCTCAAATAAACATTCTAATTTAAATATGTATAGATGAAATAAGAGATAGCAAATATATAATCCATTTATTCTATTTATAATATACTTATAAATAATTATAAGGCATTTAAAACCAATTCACTATATTAAGAAAAATAAGTATTAGTAGTTATAATTCTTAAGTTTATCAAAAACTATATTAATATTATAGTTATTCATCCATGAAAGATTATGAAAGATTTATTAAAATATTTAGGGTACAATAAAGATAGAGTGTAATTATGAAGGAACTTCTTTTTTTTTGTTCCCTCAATTTTTTTTGTTGCAAGAGATTAATTCACTTTGTAGTCTGTAGTTATTCCTTCCACCAAATGTTACTCTCAGAAATCAAACTTTTGACCTTTTAATCATCATGCGAATATAGTTAAGTTTTACACTACTATATTAACACATTGTTGGTACAAAAGGAACATATTTATTTTATATATATATTATAAAGAGACTTTAATACAATTTATAAATTGAAACCGATGGAATAATACTTTTTTAAATCGTGTACTACAATCTTAAAAAAATACTTATATAGAAAAAGAGATAGGAAATAAATTTTACGAAAGAGGATAGTATTTATTGATAAGTTTTGTGTCTGAATGTACATGTAACGGGTCCCCTGCATGTTAATAGGGAAGTGTTATTTACTCGTAGGTTTTCACTTTTCAGTTCCTATTTTTGATAACTAAGGTCAATTGATCTCTTTTGGGAAGAATAGCAAGATTAACCGCACATAGAACGGCCCTCACCTATATTCGTTCATCTTTCTCTTTCTCATTCACTCACTCATAAATTTCTCTTACCAAACATCAATATGCATTAACAAAAATAATTAAATCTTCAATTTTCTCGGACCATGATAACAACGCAATTAACAACAGAGACAACCCATTAACAATATTTAAATAACATTTAGGAGAAGATGCTCTTGCTTCATGGTTGTGTTATTAGTTTAATGATTTCTCTTATAATAAATTGAACTATTTGTATATGTATTTTTTGTCACTTATCTATATACACATCTCAAAAAATTAATCTGAATATCAAGTAACAAATTAAAATTATCACAATTTGATTGTCAAAATGTTTTTAAATTAGTTAAGTGCACGTCTTGTTAAGGTAATTGGAACACAAAATTGTTCTAATAATGATAGAAAATTATGGCATGCACTTTAAAAAAACGCAATTTAGAAACCACGAATTCTAAGTGCAACAAGCACGTTCATTTTCAAGACTAGTGGTCATTTGTACTAAACACGAAGTTTCCTTGAGCATGCATGTTTCTCTCGTTCTTTGTTCCAAGTAGCCAGTTTCATAGTTGTATTTCATTATTACACGTTCTTCAGTTTTAACAATAGCTCCTAGGCTGCATTATTATTCATATTTCATAGCGTCTAGAATAGCCCAAATTGGCTTACTTGGATCCTAGATGGAACCACACACATAAAGTAGCTTATTTAGCTGTATGAAGGTGCATTTTATTAAGTCATTAGTTTATTATTATAGTTAACGTAAATGGGTGATGACAAAGCAACAGAGGAACTTTATTGATACATTTTAATAGTTTAATTTTTGCCAAATGGATGATTTATTAGCTAAACTATGGGTTGTACTCTTCGATCGAACACAATGATAAAAATGTCCAAATTGATTGATGCATGTGCAATGCGTACATGAAGAAGCATCCAAATTTAGGACACCACTTCCCTTGGGTACCAAGATGAAGGGAAATTTCATATTGGCATGTAATAGAGGTATCAATGTAACAAAAAAGACTAATTGTGCAGTAACAACTTAGGGAATAGACACATTACAAATTTATAGAGAAGTGGGTAAATTACACGTGTTTCTTTTATTTCCAATGTATCAATCAACTCTCTACTTATAAATTTGTTTTCTTAATCTTAGAAATGGAGAAATTTGATCTAGTCCTTCAAGGGCTTAATCAACACAATATTTGTAATTCAAAAATGAATTTTGATATCATGTTAATTTGGGAGTCAAATTTAGTCTTAGTAAATAGCATTGGGAATTAAAGAATATGCTATTATTGCATTCCATATGCTAAAGTGTTAATATACTTTCTATGGACAAATAGTTTAAAAAGGAATTTAATGAACATGCGTCATTTGTGTAAAGTTTTTATATATTATTTGTACGTCATTTATTGTGTTGTTTTTATTTAAAACTCAATAAGCATTAATATATTAATATGATGGATTGGCGGTATATATATAAAAAAACCTTCTCACCATTAATACCTACAATTTTATCTTAGAAAAATATATATGCTTTGGGAGCATGTGGAAAGAGTTAAAACATAAGAATATTGAGTTCTTGCCTATGATTGTCAATAATGATAGAGATTTTTATGTGAGAATGACTATACTCCTTATAAATTTGTGAAATGATTAATAGAAAATCGATTTCGCCCAGGTTAGTTAATTATAGAATATAAGACATCAATTGTTAATATGTGCATTCAAACACCAATATCATCTTTGGCCTTTTTTCTCATTTTATCTTTCCACTCCTTAGTAGATCTCCACCTTTGGTTGAAAAAAATGGTTAACAAAATGCTGTTTTTATTTATTTATTATTATTTCCAACCTTATATGGCACACAACATAGAATAAGATTTGTCCTTAATAATCACTCTGAATTTAGTGTGCAACTTATATATCGTTTTGGTTGTAATTTAGTGGAAGCATTGAAGAAGCATAGAACAACTTCAACTATTTTATATTTACACACTCAATTGAACCCGGAATATTGAACATGTAGCAGTTTAATCTTGATGAATGGCTGGCAACATATTGGGATGAGCTACTACTTAGCTGGTTCTCTATAACACATCATTTAACTTTTAGTGAACACTTTGTAGAAGATAAAAGAACATTCCCAATGGGAATTAAAAATTATTAATCCTAATTATGCAAATCACTCTATTAACCTTAATTTTAAATTATGCCATGAAGGGTTTAAATTACAACTGATGGATTGACATTAGTCTAATAATAAAGTTAGTCTATATCAAAATTTAAATACTGTTGATTCTGATTCTTTAATTGATAATCTTTATATGTTTGATGTTTCTAGTTCCAATAAAGAAATACTGCAAACAAATTTATATCGTACAAAACAAAAATTAAAGGAGAATTCAGTTACCTTATGGTACAAGCGTTTAGGTCGTATATCTAAATCAAGAATACAAAGACTTGTGTCGGATGAAATTCTGGACCATTTAGATTTATCAGACTTTGAAATCTGTGTTGAGTGCATAAAGGGAAAACAAACAAACAAAAGGAAATTAGGTGTTGAAGGAACTAAAGATATCTTAGAACTAATACATACAAATATATGTGATCATTTCCCTATGACTTCTTAGAATGGATAACATTGTTTTATTACATTCATAGACGATTACTCTAGGTACAACTACCTATATCTTATACATGAGAAGTCCTAATCCTTGGATATTTTCAAGTCTTTCAACACTGAAGTTGAACTTCAACTTGGAAAGAAAATTAAGGCTGTCAAGTTGAACAATAGAACAGTTAGCTGCTATTTTGTTGGCTATGTTGAATGTTCTCGAGGCTATAAATTTTATGATCTCACTTCAGGACTCTTTTTTGAGACGAGAAATGCAAGATTTCTTAAGGAAGTTGATTTTGAGAAGGAAGAGAACATAAAGAATGTTGTCTTTGAGGAAGAACCTGCCACTAATGGTGAACAAGTTCTTGTGCCTATTACCATTCAAGGAATAAATTTAGTAATAGAAGATAATATTCAGAATATTGTCCCAAACTATATTCCAGAGCAAGACACCAATGAGGTTCTCCCTTAATTACCTATAGAACAAATTCAACAACCTCAAGAAGTAGAAGTGCCATTAAGGAGATCCACTAGATAAAGGAGAAGTGCAATTCCTGATGATTATATTGTATTTATTCAAGAACATGAGGATGACATCGGGTTAACAGAAGATGATCCATTGAACTTCTGTCAAGCCATGAAAATTTCTAACTCTCAAAAGTGGATTAATGTCATGAAGGATGAGATGAAATCTATGCATGATAATGATGTTTGAGATCTTGTCGAATTACCTGAAGGTGTGAAACCTATTGGTTGCACATGAATATTTAAAACCAAGAGGGATTCGAAGGGTAATATTGACATATATAAAACTCGTCTAGTTGTTAAATGTTTCACTCGGAAAGAAGACATTGATTATAAAGAAACCTTCTCTCCAATATCTTCGAAGGATTCTTTTAGAATAATATTGACACTAGTAGCTTATTTTGATTTAGAGTTATATGAGATGGATGTTAAGACTTTGTTTCCAAATGATGACATTAAGGAAACAATATATAGGTGCAACCAGAAAACTTTGCGTCCATTGGCTCAAAGTCAATGGTATGCAAATTAAAGAAATCCATCTATGGGCTTAAACAAGTTTCTCGTCAATAGAATCACAAGTTTCATCAAGTTATTATCTCGTATAGTTTTGAGGCAAATAAAGTTGATGATTGTGTATACCATAAGTTTAGTGGGAGTAAATTTATATTCCTGGTATTATATGTTGATGATATACTGCTTGCTAACAGTGATATGAGACTATTGCATGAGACCAAGAGATTTCTAACGAAGAATTTCGAAATGAAAGATCTTGAGGAAACTTCTTTTGTATTAGGTACTCACATATTGAGAGATCATTCTCATGTTATCCTAAGGTTGTCACAAGAAAACTATATAGATAAAGTCCTCGATAGATTTGACATGAAAGACAATAAACCAGAGGATACCCCTATAGCTAAGGGAGACAAATTTAGTCTCAAACAGTGCCCTAAAAATGACCCTGAAAGATACGAGATGCAAAAGATTCCTTATGCATATGTAGTAGAAAGTCTAATGTATGCTCAAGTTTGCACACATCCTGACATAACATTTGTTGTGAGAGTTTTGGGAAGATATTTGAGTAATCATGAAATGCATTATTGGAAGACAGTCAAACGTGTTATGCGTTACTTGAAGAGAACAAAGGACTACATGCTCACTTATCGGAGGTCTGAGAATTTAGAGATCATTGGGTACTCTGACTCTGATTTTGCTGGATGTCTGGATAGTAGACACTCCACATATGGATATGTGTTTATATTGGTTGAAGGTGCTATCTCTTGGAAGTCTACAAAACAGACGCTTATAGCTCCTTCAACCATGGCTGCGGGATTCATGGCTTGTTTTGAAACATTAGACCATGACATATGGTTGCCGAATTTTGTCATTGGTTTACGTGTGGTCAATGGTATTGAAACCATTGAGAATTTATTGTGACAACAACTCTGCATTTCTCTACTCCAACAACAATAGGAGTTCTACAAAGTTAAATTTATTGACATCAAGTTTCTGGTTGTTAAAGAAAGTGTTCAAAATGAACAAATTTCCATAGAACATATATGGACTAATTTTATGTTAGTTGATCCACTGACTAAGAGTTTGGTAGCTAAAGTCTTTCATGACCTTGTTGCTCATATGAGTGTTGTTCCTTAGGATACGTTAGTTCAGTGGGAGTCTATATATTTTATGATTTACTTTAGATGTTATATATAGTTTTTATGCATAACAAAGTTGACGATTTATTATTCTATTTTGAACTTGTATATTGTAACATTGTGTTACAATTAAAGACTTTGAATTGATCTCACTAAAAAATAAAGAAGGATCAGTTGAAAATAGACATGTTTGAGATCACATTGCATGAAATTTCCATATCACTCATCCATATTTGATCTATATCATTTCGTATATTAATATGGTGATCATTATGGTCGAGTCGCGCTTGAATGTGATGAAAGTCATGGTGGTTCCATAGTTGATATATGAGATGAAACAATTGTATTACGGAGAAGTTTAAATATAAATAGCACACAGATGCGCGCCCAAAGAATGTGTGATATAATTGCTACATGAAAATATGAATCCCAAGTGAGAGGTTGTTAGAAGTTAATAATTTCTAATTAAGGTGAGCATCATATATTTAATACAATTATATCGGTTACTTATTTCTAGGGTTACATTATAAGTGATCTAATTATTGACAACCTATAGACTTGTAAAAGCTGAGAATGAATATGATCTTAATGAGTAAATATCCAACAGGTTAACCCATAGGATATAATGAGAACCCTATTAGTTAACACATGAGGAGTGATTATGGTCCCAACACACCAAATCACAAGTAGTTTTCACTTCTCCCCATAGGTAGAACAAAATGAATATATCAGAGAACATGAATTCATGTATGACACTGCATCCTTGTTTTATATTATTGTGAGAATCATAGAATTCAAGATCATAGGATTGATATTTCACCTATCATAAGAAATTTTCAACACTTACTCCTCTTGAGCATCTTCATTTCCTACTCCCTGAGGAGTTTCTTTCCCGTCTCCATTTATCATGTCCCCAAGGATACGTGCGTGCAAGGGGTTCCAATGAGTTTTTATTAAAATCTAAATAAAAGAGAAAAAATATTATTAAAGATATAAGTTATGTTAAATAATCTCTAATAAGTTCAAACCAAGTGAAGTTTTTTTCGATGACAAAAATAATTTTGATATTTTAGGAATATGTATTGATGAAATAACATAGAGTACATAACAGATAAATAAAACACCACATCTTGAACCAAACCAAAACATTAAGATCGAAGTGAAATTAATAAGTTGAAATGATAATCAAGAAACTAAAAAAACACATATTCAAATAACGCAAAACATTTATATGGCGATATTAAAGGCATTTAATAATATAATATAATGAAATAAAAAGTAAATGTAATACAAATATATAGATACACATATATATTATATATATATATAAAGGTAGAGATATACTCACTCCATGAGTAAGTTTTTAAAACTTACTTATCCTGACTATCAATTATAGGGAAATCCAATGATTTGAATTAGTGAGTAGATCTAAACCATTAGATCCATAAAATTGATGACTAGGATGAAGAATAAGTTTAAAAAACAAGTTTAAAAAACTTCCTCTTAGAGTACTTAGAGTACATGTCCACTCATATATAAAATGTTCTATGTGTCAGTCATGCTGAGAAGGTGAACATGCTGGTCCTAATGAAGCTGCTGTTAGCTCAAGAATTAAGTATTAATAAAGAAACAATAAATCAATGACAGAAAGGGAATGATAAAAAGTGGAGATGGGAGATCCAAGTAATATGATGAAAAGAGTGAAAGACAAAAACACCGGGAAGAGAGAATCACCCACTGTTCTCTCACCCATTAAACAATGTGTTGTTTAAGCTTACTGGGCCAAGTACATTGAGAGCATATAAAAACAAATATTGCAATTTGCACATTCATATTATATGGATTGTGAAGCATGTGGTGGGGGGAAACATAATGGTATTGTAGCAGAATCCAAATTTTGAAGAGGAACAACACCATTGTGGTGTGGGAACTCGAGAGTGCGCGTGCGGGTTGTTTGTGCGCATGATCCTATAACTCAGGCTAAGCACACTATTTTATGGGGCATGGGTCTTAAATGCATTACTGGGTCGAGTGAAGGTTCATAGAATGGCGTGTGTATGAACATTGGGTTTACATTAGAAATGTGGGGTTTGTAGTTTTGCATGCTTATTATTGTTTATATTATACATCTCTCTGTTCCTACCTAGAGCTCTTCCAATGTCAGGCACTATAATTAATTAAATGGAAATTATGACACTCACCTTGCAAGTGAATCTATTCATTCTATAATTTGCTCATAAAACAAAAAAATTAGCCCCTTTTGTTAAATGATGTCAAAACAACCGACATGTGTTACTTCAAGTGGTACATGCTTCATTTCTCTTAATCAAAAGTTTTGGGTTCGAGTTTTATGGATGAAAAAATATCCACTGAAAAAGTTAGTCTCACGTACCTCTGGATATTTCTGACTCGGACATGATTGTTTCTAGTGCAATGATACTTATCTGAAACAAAAAAATGATATCAAAACAAAGTTTGCCTTGAATGGAACTAGTTTGACAGTCTTTATAACACAATATATACTTTTTTCTGATTCAATTATATTACTTATTAGATATATGAGTCTAATATATTTTTATAGATATTTTTGTTGATGAACATTAAATAGTCTCATATTTTTCTTACTCTAATTTAGACTCTAATTATACATCAACTATATAATAATATAAAACAAAAGTCATTATCATTAACCTAATATTGAATGACAAATTTATGAATAGAGTAATAAGTAATAGCATGATAAAATTTGAAAAGAATAAAAACAATAACATACTTGTGATATAAAGATAAAAATAGTTGTATAAGTAAAAAAATTGAAACCCCCATTAATTATGGGCCATGTGGGACGCACTTGTCGTACACCTGTAATTACAAGGGAGCAAGACCCGACTCTACTCGCTCACCCAGTACGGCTCGGTCATAATTATACCTGAATAGGGTCGGGTCTCATCGGTCTAGGGTCAGATTCGGGTTTAAACATTAGACCTGGTCAATATTTATAGTGAGGTAGGGACCAAACATGACTAAATGTGTTTCATGACCATTCACTTATCATATTTGTATGCGTCTTTATTCAAATATGCACAAAGTAATAACATTTTTTTGGTCGAAAATTTATTAATTCTTTAATTTTTGTATTATATATACATATATCATTTTATATATCAAATTACATATTCATAATAATAAATAATTTTGAGTAAACTTTATCTAAAATGAGTATGCATCGTATTTAGTTGGGTCTATAGTCAGGTTTAAAGACTAACCCAATTGATATTTAAAAATCAGGTTAACTTCGAATTTAGGGCCGAATACGATAAATGACCCATGCAACATTTAGTGCCAAGTAAGAACAAACATTAACTCGTTCCAACCTGACTCATGCTCACCTCTACCCCTAATGCTCGTTCCCCTTGATGCATCATCCTATATCCTTCAATGAATTTTACTCTCAATAAATTATTGTCCATTTATATTTTAATAATTAAAGACTTAAAAAAGTAATATATATAAATGCATATACTTGATATGTGATTACAATATATACAACTCTACACATATATTAAGATTTAATATCTATTGTTGGTGTAAAAGTTTTCACAAAGTCAGTACACCAACTAATGTTTATTTATATTACTTTGAGTCAATGATAATGAACATATGAATGATAAAAATGTAGCGACAATATAAATAATAATTATGTTGTTGGTTTATAAACATTAAATGCATATATATGCCTCACTGTAGAAGTCTTAACAAAAAGATTTCGGCAAAAAAGTTATAAAAAAAATGGGACTTGGAGCCTGCCACAACCTGTTGCTAGAAGTTTGTGACGTGCCAACCCAATGATTTTCTAAGATGGGTTGGAAGTATAGCCCAACTACTCAATGGCATTTTTTGCATGTTTTTGTTGAATGGAAAGGATAAGAAGTGTCCTGCGTCAAAACAAAATTGAGGAAATTTGTATCGGTTTTCTTGAGATTTGCCACTATAACACCTACAGTTTTAATTTTGAAATTGGCGTGTGATTATTGACATTCTAAATTATCTATTCACATTTTCAATTACCAAATCAAACATTTCAATTAGACATAATTAACGTATTTATTGTTCACTAACAATCACATCATTTTATGCTTTCATATCCATAATTTTACAAGTTTTTCAAGCTTTATGTAAACAGTAGCAATAATGATTACGATTCGCACGAATTTACCATAGCAATCTTATTCTAGTACGGCCTATGTCAGGGTTGGATTGATGACAATACTTTGATGAATGATGACCTATAATAGAGTGGAAATAGCGGTGCTTGTTGGTCTAAAAAAGTAATAAGTAAAATTTGAATTTAGATAGTGCCTCCACTTTCATATTACACGCTCACACTTACCACCACATAAGTTTTCATAATTGCCGCTAAAAATTAACCTAGGGTTCGTATCACCTTATCTATTGAATGATAACACGACAATGATTTATCTATTTTGACATGGAATGTAACAACTTGGGTATTAACGAAAGAAAACACACAATGATCAACTGATCATACAGTACCCTAAAAATGACAATCTAGTTCACTGCATAATTTCAATTTAAAGCTTCATTCCCTATCTTAACTATTGAGGAAACCTATCTATTCAACACGGTAAGTTATTTGCACCATTTAAGTCTAGAGTCCCATTTCACTGCATATTCGGATGAAAGAAAATAAAGTTGTACACACAACGGAAGGAAACGGCACATACATCTTATATTGAAAAATGATTAATCACACAAAGAACTATCTGTGAAATAACCGTCGCTTCAATTGATGTTATAAAAGTGCTATCTCGTTTCTACACAACTTTCCTTCGGTTTTTCTATTGCACCCCCAATGGTTCATAGCGCTCATAGGAAACATGTTTTGTGAATGAATTTCACAAATATTGATGTAATTAATCAAACTATTGGTAATATACCTAATAGAATATCATGACAGATGTGAGAACGATACATAAACCATTCAAAATACTAATAACTAATAGGGTACAAAATCAACTGGAATATGATTGGTAGTTCTGATGTTATATCAATATTCACTTATACAGGCAAAATAAGCTGAATCTTACATTTGAAGTCTATTTGATATTCGCAACTGTTAATCACAGAATCACATCTATCCTGTAGTGAGCACAGTTCAAAACCTGGCTTAATTTTATTTAAATGTATAAATATATGCTTAGGAAAGGGAATGATTCTTTTTTACACTCTTAAACCATTCTCCTTGTTATGTAGTAGGAAAACAACAGTGATGTTAGTAGTCCTTCACTGAGTAAACAAAATTAGTTTTCAAACTACAAAACCACAAAAGAGGCAATTAAATAACTGGGAAACTTTTGATTGGACATTTGGACCCTTTAAACAATGTATGTGACTGAAGGGACAATAAAGATCTAGTGTGTTTGTGCAAATCCAACAAAAAAATATTTTATATCAAAAGTGATTATCTGAAATCTGAGGAAGTATTATTACCTACCGACAGTGCCTTGATTTTACTTCTAATATCATTCATGAACCCTACTTTCCGCCCTTACCATAGCTGTCTTTAAGGGTGACAGTCCGATTAAATACAAGTTTTTCTGGGGTAGAGTCCTGGTCGACTGCAAAATATCCTGGAATTGCATATATAGGGATTATTTATTGAGAAAACCATAACAAAAAAATTACATCAACTACCATCCCATGCATTCTGAAGTAATATGCACACATGAAGACCAAATCAGGATCAATAATTTGCAAAAGAAGTACCTAATCTTTCAAACTGGAACCTGTCCCCGAGTTTTGCATCCTTGAGCAAGGACACACCATATGCATTCGAAATTTCCACTTTGGAATGAGGGTTTAGGTCCCCGAGCCAGTTGTCAAGTTCAGCAGGATTCTATTGCAGTGATTTAAATAAACAGGACAGGGAAATGTCATTAGCAAAAAAAGATAAAAATGTGGAAGAAAACCCAGAGATAAAAGATAGCCAACCTCTGATAGGAATAGCCTCTCAAACAACCTCACTTCCACCTTTAATGGATCAACTCCCGGAGAAGGTTGAGAAACCCAATGAAGCACACCCTATAAACAATTTTTTTGCATAGGTTACCAACCTGATCTAACAAATTCCAGCCATCATTAACCTTAAACAGCAAGCTTATCATAATTAGTAAACCTTAGGCTTTGTCTTCTTTGAAGGATCATACTCAGCCCAAATTTCAAGAATAGTCTCATTATCATCAGCTAGAATAACTTCAGTGCACTTTATAGGAAATGCATATCTGCACAAAATAAAAAATATTGAATGTTGCACCTACAACTTTTCATACACTATTAATTTGTACCTTTTACTAACCTGAGTATCACAGATTTGCCAGGAGCAAGGCCATAATAATCTTTTGAATCTTGCATCCGGAAATCCGAACGTTCAATATATACAACATTGGAAAATGGAATCTAAGAACAAATGCATGACAACAACAAAACCAGAGTCATTTATAAGGGCACCACATCATATGAAGATAGTATGAAGCATAAATATTAAAGCTAAAAGTTTAGTAGAACTAGAATGGTTTAATTTCCTAAAACCTTACTACTCCCTAAAGATATCAATTTTCACAAGTAAAATTTCACCTTGTAGAAAGCAGAAGCATCATCAGCTTGAGCATCAGGCCATTTCTTAGCATCAACCTCAATTGCTGAGTTGGCTTCAAGATTAGTAATGACAACCTTATAAGAAAGAACCAATCAGTCTTAAGCTGGTTAGAGTCAAACAATATCATGTAGTATCATTTACAAATGCCAACAGATAATGTACCTTGAGTGGATGCAGGACAACCATTGCACGAGAAGCTGTTTTATTCAATTCTTCCCTAACATGATACTCAAGACGTTCCACAGATATCAAAGTGCCATCACTACAGCAAAAGGAAGACCGGTTAATGAAACCAAGCACTACCGCTCTGATAGGAACTTTTTATTAATTCGAAGTCAGAGTGCATGTTCCGGGCCAGGGAACAACAATAAATGGTCAAACATGTCAACTGTCATAACATAACAAGCAAAACAATCAAATAATAAAAAATGAAAACAAAGAACCAGGCAAACAGAACATCGTGAACATAAGAAGCTCCGTTGGTTTAGTTATAGCATCCCTAGCTACTAAAAATACTTTGATTTCATTACCTAATTTATTCATTAACTTATATTATCAGAAGTATTATTATTTTTTAGCTTAAACTTAACTTGCAAAAGCAATAGCACTGCAATCACAAATAATTTGTATTTTAATGACTAGTAACTATTCCACTCATGTATCTCTTTATTAAGAGTTGATTGAAACTTCAGTTCGGTGAATCTCAGTTGGCAAAAGCAAGAGTTATGTTTTTTATGGGAATGGGATGAGATGAACAGGGAATACTTGAGAGAATATTAATTCTGGTTTAGAATGCACTCTTTCTACATTACTAGCTTCGAAGTAGTATTATTCTTCAACCAATTGTAAATTCTCATGACTAGTGTATTGAAATATTAACTCATATACTACCTTCTAGTGATTCCTATTCCTCGGACAAAGGCATTGATTGCAGTAGGAGTCATGCCTCTACGCCGCAAACCAGCTAGTGTCATCAGACGAGGATCATCCCACCCATCAACCCACTTCTCTGTCACCAAGCGATTTAGCTTCAACAAAGAATATCCAAAGTTAGAGAATGGATAGTTATAAGCATTACAACAGTATATCTTTACAAATGTTTATAGTGTTGAAAAGCATTGTCTCACCTTACGCTTTGACATAACTGTGTTTGAGACATTCAACCTTGAATATTCCCATACATATGGTTGGTAGATGCCCAACGCATGTAACAACCAATAGTACGATGCACGACGTGTCTCAAACTCAAGAGTACACAGCTTCAAGTAATATTCATAGGTCAGCAAACAAAATGAAACCCTTGATTACATATATATCACAAGCACACAGTTATTAATCATACCATGCACTAATGAAAGTGGTCAATTATCAAAATCTGAATGCATTTTGACAGGAGTGAAGCTTATTAGACAACAAAAGATGTTTGAGCATACAATAAGTCATGCAAATAGAAGCATGTTATCAGACTCTTTATGGCTAGATGCAGAAAATAAATTTATTGCAATAAGCATTAGCTAAGAGATACAGAAAACTAGCAGGTAAGGCTCACATCATTGCATTAACCATAGGTATTAATAGTGCATAGCACACTTGTAGCAACAAAGGCTCTAACTGCTATAGCAAATAGCATCTCATGTAATACATACTGTTTGAATAAACACAGTATATTTGGCATGATTGATATACTTCAAAAAGTAAAATTATTTGAATATCTATGAAACTACTAATTTATAAGCAGAACTACACACTGTCCAAATCAATAATCTTCCAAAGTACTTTGGAAGGGAAGCCCAATGCATGAGGCTCACACCTGGTGGGGCTTCGAAGGGTATGGACACAGCCTTACCACCATAAGCAGAGAGACTTTTTCAGGGTTTGAGCGCGTGACCTCCAGGTTACCCCAAGGCTCACCCTAATACTACCAAAAACTATAACATAATATGGACATTGAAAGAGAGTTTGGGAGAGCTCTGGCATCTAATGTTAACTTAATCAATTTGGAAGCTAGCATAGCAAGTGGGTAACTAGAAATTGCATTAACACCTGGAGGGAATTTATAGGAAGAAAACTTACTGAATGTGTAACATTCTCAATAGAATCTACAATGCAGTGAGCATAGTCATAGCTTGGATAGATACACCATTTGTCTCCAGCATGAGGGTGTGGAGTAAACTGGAAGCAGAAAGAATACATGAGGCATCATTGTCTCCTTGGAAATTTGAGTAATCAAACTAATACAACTAACCAGAAAAGATTGCAATGCCTTGTTATCTCACACAAATATATGTTATGTGTTTACCTTAATACGGTATGCAATAAGGTCATACATATTGTAGTTATCGCTCTGCATGTCTTGCTTCATTCTAAGTGTCGCTTTTCCTTCTTCTATAAGGCCACATTTCATATCCTCAAATAGTTTCAATGATTCTGAAATTGGTCGGTCCCTCCAAGGACTGTTTAATTTCTTCTCCCTATACTCCTTTATCTCATCAGGTGTCTACAACCAAATAATTCAAGAAAATAATGTTTTTGTTTGTTGTGAATACAAATTGAATAACAATTTGATGTAATTATCTCATCCTTCATCAGTCATTACAAATTAACTATTTTATCGAGGGTGATTTAAGTTCATACAATCAAGATTCTCACAGCCCAAAAGGATAAGTATTGGTGCTCTGAATGAGTCAGTATGCATGTATTACATCCACCCACAGAGAAGAACCGATGGATCATTAATAACACATGAAAGTTGATACCAACCTGATGATCAACATAAGCATGACCCCTTCTTATAAGTTCCACAGCAAATTCATACAATTCTTGGAAGTAATTACTGGTGTAAGTAATCTGCAAAAGGTGCAAAGCTGTTAAAAACACACAAAAAATAGGTTGGAACAATGCAAGAGGTGCTACCACAAAAAACTGAAATACCTTGAATGGTTCCCAGCCCATCCACTGGACAATTTCTTCAATGTGATCAATATACTCTTTCTTTTCTGCTTCAGGATTTGTATCATCAAACCTGGAAGAGCCACAACCTAAATAAGGATTATACTGAATGTTCAACCACAAAGGTTGAATATGGAGGATACTTATGCAATTTATAGGATCCAAAGCCAAAAATGAAAAAACTGGTCGAAAGACGTACTAAAAAATGCTAAACATTCCAAGTCCTGTATGAACAGCTTTGATTTTATCATAAATTTGTTTAAGGAGACAAATTATTTTTTTAGCCTTCTAATACAAAAAAACAGATTTTAATATGCCACATGTTCATTGGCATGACGTGCCTTTTAGGTTTACCGCCATTTGACAGATTAAAATTGTACATGGGGATAGGGTATTGTGACCAATCTCTAACATGTAAATTGATGCTTCATTTTTTAATAGACAAAATGTCAAATCCGGTCTATCATAATAAGTAGTCTTCAAAGTGTTATTAATTCCAATGTGCTTACAAGAATAGTCTCATGAGAGAGGACAGTTTGGTGCCTGTGATGTTAAGAGGGCCAACAAGTCAGTAATCCACCCATGACAATAATGAGATGGAGTATGTGTACTACCAGGTTGTCTATTCTCAATAAATAATAAGGCTCTCTGTAAACTGAACTCCTTCCTTCCAACCTAATTCCTAAAATGAGCAAAATCCACAGAACTAAGTATAAGTCTGCCCAAGGTTTCCCCCAACACACCAACATCAGTCAATTGACCAGTCACAGTTCCTAAGAACATCTAATCAGTAAACCTCAGCAAGTATGAAGTTCTAAGATTCTGTTCCTAAACATACAGAAGACGAAGTTTGCAACCTATAAAAATTCATACAACACAGATTTGCCTTGTACAGGACTAAAAGCGTAGATATGAAGCACGAAAGGAAGATTGCATTACACAAAAATGCATGATGAAGAGATTCAGAGGGGACTTTTTTAAGGAAATCTAGAGGAATTTTTACAAGTTCATAATGTATCACTAAGTCATCAAGCATTTTAAAGCTCAAACTTTAACTTGGTAGGTCCAAAATGCTACCTGTAGCATGAAATATATGAAAGGACACTGGTAAGACTAAAAATATATGAAGGGAAATATCAAATAACAAACCTCAAATAACAGCCTCCATTTCTATCTTTCGCCAACCCAAAATCAACAAACATTGCCTGAGCAAAAAATTAAGTTAATTAATTGATAAAAATAATAAACAACATAAGTTAGTAAACAATTAATTACTGTAGCGATCACAACGTGAAACATATTATATACCTTGGCATGACCAATATGCAAATATCCATTTGGTTCAGGAGGAAAGCGGGTCAAAACTTTGCCACCTGTTGCTTTCAGGTGTTTTTCAAGGAGTGCCTTTGTATTGGAACATCTCAGAATATTACCATCACTAAAGGGCACTTCAGTATGCACCTGAAATCAACACAATACACATAACATGATGCATATGCGAGTTAATGATAACAGAAAATTTCAAACAGGACCGGGAATCCTGGCATTGGGAGAAATTCATAATGTTAAAAGCCTTGCTAGACATCAAAATCCCAGAGCATAAAGGTTCATTAATTTTACTAAGCAGACAACTGAGTGGAAACACTGCTATAAATATAATGAAAAATAGGAGACTGGAAATTACCCAATATGGCATGAGCTGAGCACACTAACAGGGTAAAAGCATTGGGCTCAATGGAATAGAACAGGATGCAATTAATAATCAAAATAAGGAAATTAAATACCTTAAAGTTGTCCTCCGGGTTAGGGAATATCAAATATGGATTCAGATCTTCTTCAAGTGGCTTTTCGGAAGTAGCAACAGGAGCTGCCTTGTCCTAGATAAACAATATTGGAAAGAGAGAGAAAAGTGTAAGACATTTCATAAATCCTAGTCTAGAAGGAAAGATTAAATGTTAACAAACTCGCCTCTACTTTAGCAGGTTTCTCTTTCTTCTTTTTAGGCTTTTCATTATCTGCTGCTGTCCTATCACCAAGTATCTCATATAATTTTGCATCAACCAGTTGCTGTTACATGGAAGAAGGCAACACAACTAAAAAGTATTAACAAATCCGGAAATAAATAAACCAACTATATCACATTCGTTTCATTTCATACATAGGCATCATCACCTTGACAACTTTTGCATCAGCCCATGGGAGCCTCTTCCGGACATGCCCAAGTAACTCACCCACTAGCAAGATAATAAAATCATCAAAGGTCATAAGTGCTTAACAGATTAATAGTTCAATAAAAAAGGGAGAGTTACTACATGAATCTAAAAAAAGAGGGGATAAAAGGACAGTAGGAAAAAGAATGATTGACCAAATAGACAAATGAGTCCTTCATATGAATGTATGATAAACTTGCCCATATGAATTTAAAATATGTATTATAGAATTTTTAATTTCAAATTAATAAAATCTGTGAGAAAAATTATTAAATTCTTAGAACCCAAAATTGGATAGAACACCTACCGTTCACTCGATAACGTAGCTCCAAAATTGTAGCCTTATTCTCTTCAACAACTTCATCAACAGCATGTTTGATATCTTCTGTTGAAACCTCGACACCTGCTCACACATCTAACGGGTTTAAGATACATTTGTCAACCTCAAAAAGGGAAGTTCTGACACTACAGAGCTCCAGAACTAAAAACTGAAACCCAATCAAAGTGAAATAAAATAATACTACTGGAAGCAGGTACAAATTGAAGTTCATCAGGTGAACTTCAGCACATGAACTGCCATAAAATTAAGGATTGAACATTAAGGGCAGATTTATTAGACTAAAGTTGTTTATACTATACCAACACCACAAGCTTCTTCAAACTTGTTCAAATCAAGATTCTCCGAACCCGTGGCACCGAGAAAAGATAGTGCTGCGTCTAACTGTGCTGTTGTTTTCACCTGTAATAACAATCTCAGTGGGAATAGTTTAGGTGAATAAGTTCACTAAACAGATCATCGGCAGCAAATTTCATGACAGAATTTGACAACTTAACAAGTAAAAAGATAACAGTGAATCTTATGATATAACAATAACATCAAATAAACAGCTAATATTGTGAGTCCTAACCTTTGAAGAAACAATATATTGCAGCAATGTTGGGCGATGTGGCAAGGCATTTGCAGGGTACTTCGTTGCAACCTTCCACACAAATCAATACCAGGCACCATGTCAACAATTAACCAAAAAAATCAAAATAGACATGACAGATAAGCTAAGTTGGGTTCACAAAAAAATCAAAATAGACGTTTGCAGGGACGTTTGGAAGAGCTTAGTTGGGCTCGCAATAACAACTTATAAAATTAGTTTAGGAACTTCTTATAAGCTGTTTTTAACTTATTTCAATAAACATGATATAGAAGCAAATTAAATTTATTTAAAGAATAATTATGGAATAAACGCTTAATTAAGATGTTTAAACAAACAAGGCATTTATGCATTTCACCAAGTTTTGCTGCATGCAGAAATCAAGACATTAAAAAAATAAAAATAAAACAATTACGAAATAATGGAAGGAGTGTGGCACAGAATAAAGTGCATGCAGTTATGTTACCGTGTAAAGAAGATTTCCAACAGTGCGGCTGCATCCATCGGTAACACCAGCCTGTCGGAGAAAATCACACAAAAATAATTAATATATTCAGTGAAGGAAATTAAAATTGAAGAATCTGATAAGAGAAAACAAACATATGAATCATAAATTGATTCACGAAATATAGTGGAAGGATGAAAAATACCTCGTTGATAACGGAAGTGAGATTTGTGGTGACTTTGTTGTTAGCGACGGTGTTTTTGGCAGTGCGCTCGTCTAATCCGATCTTAAGAAACAGTTCCAAACACTTCTCCTTATCGGAGGAGGTGTCATCCTTCGCCGGCATTTTCTCAGTGAAAAAGGGAAATGGATTGAGATTGAAGTGAAAGGGAATTTAGGGTTTTGGTGTGTGTGAAAGAGTCGGCTTTGCAGCTGATTTTGTAACGTTTTACTTTATGTTAAGACAAGAGAATAAGCGGGCCTTATTGTGTTCGCGTTTAAGGGATCAGACACGGATTCCGAGTCCTACCTTGCTAGTGCTGCAGGTTAAGAGAATTAACTCTCTTATTTTACCTTTTTTACAACGACATTTTTTTCCTTCTAAAAATTAAAAAAAATAAGACACGAATTATAATTTTAGAGTTGTAGTAGATAATATATCTCCTACGTTATTCTTTAATGTCTTAATGGTCTGGAAATGTATTAATGAAAAATTAAAATCAAATAGAATTAGCTAGGTTGTGTTGGGTTGGATTTGGTGAATTTGATTTAAAGAATCTTTTTTGGTTGAAAGAATTTAGATATTTCTATGATTTTAAAGTATAAATATATAAATAAATAGAAGATGAGAATTTATTCATATTATTCTAAAAATAATCCACTCAAATTTGTTTTTTCAAATTAAAATTATACCCAGTTAAGACTCTAACATTATAAATAAGAATATTATCCTATTATAATTTAAATATGATAAAAATGTTGATCTTTAAACCGATGTATTATTGTGTTTTTTGTTTTTTTTTTTATAAATGAAATGTAATAAGTTAGTAAATTAATGTGGACACAAACATCTAAAATTTGATAAGCTCACTTATTAAGTTGGAAAGTGATCAATATTCCACTCACTTTTTTTTCTTTAATCTTGTTTCATTCCAATTGATCTTCACAAAATTTCATCTGATTTTTTTAGATGATGCTGAAATAATATGCTCATTAAAATAATTTGTAGTGATCGTTGGGGAAATAGCCAATTTTGCAGCTTATGCATTTGCTCCTTTGAGAGCTTTAAGCATCATTTTCAGGTAAACAAACACATTGTTATGACACCTGTAGCTACTTTACTTCAACACAAATGTTGGCATCTAAATTTTTACATGAGAATACTTTTGATTCGTGAAAAATTGTAATTCCCCACTTGATCTTTAAAAATTTTAAATGATAGTTGAATTACTCATTCATAGAGACTAAAGTATCCATAAAATTTGTTCTTAAAATGACTAATTTGTTAATCATTTGAATTTTTTAGGATTAAGTTGAGTTTTTTTTCCTTGAAAAAATAGTTACAACTCATACACATATATACATACCATGATGCAGTGCTGTGCTAGCTCACTTTATCTTGGGGTGCTTGGATGTGCTCTATGTGTAGTGGGATCTACAACTATTGTTTTGCATGCACCACATGAGAGAAATATTTATACTTATGCATTTTATTATACTTATACATTATTTCAAGGAGATTTGGTACTTGAATTTGACTTCATCAGTCGCTTTGGTCCATAACATCTAGAAGACAATAACAAATTTAGTCCCAGTTTTCACCACCCTCAATAAATTTAGTTATAGACAATAGTAAATAGTTAATTTAGTATTTAATACTTAATCCATTTGGACAATTTTATCCCTGGAATAACTTAATCAATTTCGAATTTATTTATTTTTCACCAAAAGTTAAAGCACCATTATCAATAAAGTTTGCTTTGTTAAAATTTTGAATTTGTAGATACCTGTCGTCATCATACAAATCAAATTGAAACTTTAGTCCTTCCATTAATTAATCTGTTATTTATTTTTCCATGAACAAGTTTTATAGTCTACTTTTGCGCGTGATACTGGTTTCATTCCTTATTTTTTCTTCTAAATTGATTCATGAAATATAGTGGAAGGATGAAAAATACCTCGTTGATAACAGAAGTGAGATTCTAAAGAAAAGGATCTCTAGTCTAATCCAACCTCAATGCCATTCTTCCTCACCCAGCACAATTGTTCCTCCATTATGGGAACTTGCTCCTAGCAAACACAACACAACCAAAAAGCAAAAGCAGCAATTTCTGCCTTCTCAAGCCCATCTTTCCACACCTCTCAACCCTTTCTCTTTGTGTCTCTTTAACTTCATTTCACTCCAAACCCATCACCATTTCAACCAACATTGTCATTCCACCTCATAAAATTTGAAGCTTTTCAAGGCAAGATCAACCCAACACTTTCACACTCTCTCTCTCTGTTTTCTAAAAACAGAGTTCCCCTGTTCTTTAAAATGCAATGACAATAGAAGTACATTCTGAAGACAAATAAACAAGGAATCCTCCCTTTGATGCATATGACTATGTTTAGGATCAAGAAGACAAAAATAATTCATGCATATGACTATGTTTAGGATCAAGAAGACAAATAAACAAGGAATCCTCCTTTCATGCTCTCTCCCATCATGTTTCTCCCTTCTACCATTTTAACAAATTTTTGTTGATAATTACATGTGACAAGCTTTTGTTCATTTCAACACTACTTGTTTTAGAGGTTCTATTTTCCTCATTGGATGCTCACACATATTTATAAGTCAACTGTTCAATGGATCCCTTAGTTTTGTTTCTTTTGTTTTAATTGTGCCATCAAGACAAACAAGTTCAGTCAAAAGATATAGGTTAGAAAAAGAAACCACTGATAACGATACCCAAACCAAGTCCATCTGCTGGTGCAGCAAGTTGGAGCTTTGTTACTTGTATTCATTAATGATCCCAAAGCCACCATTAATTGACCCATTTTAATAAGGGTTCATACTTTTTTTACTGGTATTCATTAACTTACATTTAGCGTTCATTATGGGATAATGACTTTTCTAAGCATATAATTACATGGATTTCAAACAAACAAAATCAAATGACTTCACTACATTAGACAAAAGAAAACCTCGGGAAAAAAATTAACGTCCACCCACAGTTAATTTTGATACGATTTCCATCTGGATTGACCGTTTGGTCTGGAACCTTAATTTTGGGAAACTTTGCTTCCCCTATACGCACAAGATGGAAACAACAGAATTGTTCAGATTTCAGAACAACTGGTAGGAATTACTTGCCTTAGAACACTACTTCATTTCGGATTTTCCATATTGCCCAACAGCCACAAACTACTTTGAAGCATAGACAATCTATCATCCATTCTGTCAACCAAGAAGTGAATGACATATTGTATGCAACTCAACCACAAAGAGGGGGTGAGAACAACCAAAACAACTTTGTGAACGGCTATCATGCTTGAAGGGGTTCAATCATTTCTTCAGTTGCACCACATAGTGGACATTAAAGGTATCATCAACCTTTTTGAGCGGGAAGCATATTTGAGAGCAACCTCCAAAGAAAAATGTTCGCCTTTGTTTGCATATCCGACTTCCACAAACGACTCCAAATTAGACTTGGAGTAGCATTTGAAGTGGTGCCTGCAAAACAACTAGATTCAGATACATCACTAACAAGTATGTAGATTTCAAAGAAAATTTACCCGACTTTGTCCAATGCCAATCCATCTGATCCTAAGGCAATCGCAAATTCTAGGCATAATCTAGTGATTTCAGCTTCATGATTCCATGAATGTTTCATCAATCAAAACAGAATTCCATTGCCTCTGGACAACATCAAAAAAATTTTGCTACTTTCTCAACATCATTCCCCTGAATCCTCAGACTGAAAACTAAAATCCTTTTGTTGAGCAACAACACCCCAAATATTAACTTGTTCACCATTGCCAATAACTAATAACCCACCTAGAACCCTTCCACAATCCATCGTGGGCTCACGAAACTTGTCCAAGCATAACTAAGTTGGGAGCCCATCGTTGATGTCATAAACTCCCCATATGGGAAGTATCTAACTTTGAATAATTTAAAGAAGACTCCTCAACAATAACAATTCTAAAAAAGCTTTTTGCTACTGATAACACAATTCTTAAATTACACTGTAAAAAAAGATTCCTTAATAATGAATTTGGTATTCAAAATTAGGATAATCAAGACATGCATGCAAACTATCCATTTTTACAATATGAACAAAGAACTCATATTAAGTTGCATTTTGGACCATATAGGTTAAAGTATACCATCCGACTTTGCATTATACAACTGAATTTAAGGTCTCCAAAGCTCAGTTACCCATCTACAAATTTTATAATAAATAAAGAAATCATATAAATTTGCATTTAGGGTAGCAAGATGCATACTAATATGTTTCTATATCAGGAATAATGAATTAGTACAATTGTATTTTGGAACATTACCAAAGCTCAACTAAACCATCCCAAATTTAAGATTCCAAATTAAAAATCATTATGTGATTGCCTAAGTTCATAGAAAACTACAGATGCATCCATTAACCTCACTTAAAAAAGTGACTGCTCATGCATCCTCTTTGACCAACTATTATGGATATCCAACAGCTCCAATATATTAAGTTCATAGAGATACTACTCGAGTTCAAGATTAAATGAGTGAAAGTAAAAAAATATAACCTTTCCAATGGATCATGCTTGAGGGAAGATAACTTTATCCATGACAAGGGTTGTGGTTGATGCAATACTGATAGTGTCTCACTTGTTACGGGGAAAAAATATACCACCTTGCCTCTGTGCTTTATAGAAGACAGTATCAGAGACACCATTTGCTTTCAGCCAATAAAATTCAACTTGAAGCCACTGTTCATTTATCACATCTCTTAAATTTATGGTTCTCTAGGCTCAAAAAGCAAACCAACTCGAATTGAAATTACAAATAAAGCATTTGTATTGTTGCAGTAACATTCAGGCCATATAGGGTCCATAAAGACTAAAAACATATCATTCCAATCATTTACTTTGCCTTTGCATTTAATCCAAGCTCAAACATCCCATCCAAATTTACATTCTGAATAAAAAGCTCATACTATAGTTGCATTTAAGGTCATATAGGCTCAAACATACCATGCTAATTTTGGTTTGCACATAAAGAATTCATATTACAATTGCATTTGTGATCGAGGCTCAGACAGACCATTCTAAATTTACATTGGACATAAAATAACTCATAATGCGCTTGGAGTTTGAAATTTGTAATTAGCGTTATCAAGGCAGAAAAAAGCAAATTGCCCTCCTTCAAATTATGAAATAAAACTCATATTACAGTGGTATTTAGGGCCAACAGGTTCAACTATACCAACTCAAATTTGCATTATGTCATACAATATTTAGGGTTGTATACAGTAGCATGAAGCACCCATAATAAAGAATTCATAATTCAAAATGCAAGTATCTTTAGGAACATCATGGGCCCAAGCATACAATACCATTTAGGAGCATCCTAGTCCCAAGCATAGCATATCATCCCAATTTTAGAAACCCACCTAGAACCCCATTCAACAATCCAGGGCAGATATCCATCTAAAAAATTTGTGATAAATAAAGAAATCATGTAAGTTTGCATTCAGGGCAGAAAGATGCATAGTACCATATGTTTCTATATCATGAATGAAGAATTAGTACAATTGTATTTCAGAACATCAGCAAAGCTCAAGAAACCATCCCAAATTTAAGATTCCAGATTAAGAATCCTTATGTGTTTGCCCAAGTTTATAGAAAAACTACACATGCATCCCTTAACCTGACTTAAAGAATTGACTGCTCCTTCATCCTATTTAACCAACTATTATGTTATCCAACAACTCCAATATACAAAGTTCATAGAAAAACTATTCGAGCTTGAGGGAAGATAACTTTACCCATGACATGGGTTGTGGTTGATGCAGTATTGATAACGTCTCACTTGTTGCGTAAAAATATATACCACCTTGCCTTTGTGCTTTATAGAAGACAACATCGAAGACACCATCTGCTTTCAGATAATGAATAAAGAATTCAACTTGCAGGCATTGTTCATTTATCACACCTCTGTAAGCTTTTTTATGGTCCTCCAGGCTTAAAAGCAAACCACCTTGAATTTAAAATACAAATAAAACATTGAATTGTTGCAGTAACATATAGGGTTATCTAAGCCACACAATGTTACAAGCATAGCATAACATTGTGGTACAAGCATAGCATAACATCATGGTACAAGCATAGCATAACATCACAAATTATATTATGAATACTTACAAAAAAAATACGCATTTGAATTAGGGTCACCAAGACCTCAAGGATATCATCCCTATTCGTCATTTAGAATTATGAGTTCATATGTTATTGCATCTAGAGCCATCCTCAGAATTTTAAATTGTAGAATAGAAATCTTATTCAGGGAATCAGGGTCAGACACAAACTTCATCCAATTTCACATAATGAACAGAGAATTAAGTAAACCTCTTTGGTTTGCAAAGTCGACTAAATTTTAAATCTTATTCGTCATTTGAATTAGAATGTTATAGCCCACACAATGTATCCGATAAGATCAGCATATATATATATATATATATCAATTATTGTCAAAAAGAAGATGCCTCAAACCATCTTCAGTATTTCGTATTTTGCTCCAAGAAAATACCCAGAGAGATGTTGGAAAATAACACTCGTTTTCTCTCTATTCCACCAAGATCGGTTACCCACTATTTCAATCTTGCAAGAAAGAGCGTTCTTGCATTATTGAGAACGTTATTCTATCACAGGCACAAGCCACAACCGAAATAATATTGAAAATCAAGAGAATTAAGAAATATGTGGCACTTACAAATGGTCGGAATATACCACAAGTTCATCGAATTCTCTGTCATTTCATGTTTCAAACATTGTCCAAGAACCAAGAAATTAAAAAGTGACGCAAATTTTGGGCCTCTTAATCTCATTACCGACAAAAAGAAGAAGTTGCCTCAAGAATTTAGGGTTTTTGAATTGCTTGACGAAGACGCCAGTTTCGTGAAAACAATTCAAAGATTAAAACTGAAAACTGAGAAATAGAAATAAGAGAGACAGTAACAGAGATTGAAGATGGAGAAAGAGGAAAGAGAAAATTGATCGGAAAAAGCCACAAACTCTTTCTCTCTTACTCTCTCTTACTCTCTCTCTCTTACTCTCTCTTACTCTCTCTCTCTTACTCTCTACCTCCGGTTATGCATTTCTCATCCTACCTTCTAATAATATTACGCGACCACAAGCAATATATATAGTTTGAAGATTGAAGCTTCAACGTAAATATGACGCGTAATTCGACGTAAAAGATACGCGCAACATGGGCCGTGGCCCAATATTTTAAATGCTTTAATTTTATTGCAATTTTAAATGTTTCTATGGACTATTAATTTAATTATATACTTCCTTTAATATTAATTATTAACATTTTATTTAGAGTAAATTACACTGACACCACTAAGTTTTAGTAAAATTATACAAACTACCCTTCACTTTTCTACACTTACACAAACCTCCCTCATTTTTATACTTTCAATACATTGATCATCCAAATAATATATGAGTCGATACCTCTTTATTATTTTTGGTTCGTTACCATATAGTATAAGAGCGATTTAAACAATATCTTTTTAGAATTGTTGATGCGTTTTGTAACCAAAAATAATAAAGATACATTAATTTGTATATTATTTGGATTTTTCCTCACAATATACCATGTTTTGTTTTATCACATTTTTTATTTAAAAGATTACACTTATTTCTCATGCAATGGTGGTTAGTGTAATGAATGTATAAAAACTATGGGAGGTTTGTGTAAGTGTAGAAAAGTGAGAAGTGATTTATGTAATTTCACTAAAACTCAAGAGGTGTCAATGTAATTAACTCTTTTATTTATACAAAATTTATAGTAGTACAAAAAAATTTAAAATTATAAGACAAATTAATTTTTTGTAGTATTTATTATCCTAATATTGTGATATTATAATAATTTTAATAATCAATAAAAATATACACAAACTATCTGAAATTGTTCCAACTAGATACACAAGGTCTATAGTTTGATTCTTATGAACAACACTTGTTGAGACGGACAAACTATCAGATTTTCTTAAAATTGATTGTTAACATGTGGTTTAAATTTTTTAAACTTACTCCTGAAATAAGTGGAACTTTTTTCTTAAATAATTACATTCAAATATGGGAGAAGTTTGTTTTCCATAGTAATCATAATTAGGTATCACAATTTGCATCTTTGAAGAAGTCCTAGTTCATAGAATGAAAAAACTAACTGAAAATACTTCACTTCTCACCAGCACGTTCTTCCCAAAAGAGAAAGCACACAGTTGTTCATCATTGTGTTTCTCAATAAGTATTCCTATAGTTTATTTATTGAGACTGTTCATGTAAGACAACCAGTTTGTTTCACCTCTGCCCTACTTCATGAATTTGTTGTCTATTAACGAGAAAGCAATTTATAGGTTGAAATAGACATTGATGCTTGTTCAATGATTTACTAGTTAAATTATCACTAATCCATTGCCATTGGTTTTATAAATTAGACAGAAAAAGTGTTATCGCATCCATGTTGATGATTTTCTTGTCAGTTTTTATTATATATTCTAGTTTGATCTGACTAACCAAAACTATTCCTTTGTTTTAAGATAATATTTTTTAATGGGTACAAATATACCATCTAGCATGCAGTCTCTTTTATACCATTCAACTCATTTCTATATGTAATGTTTCACTTGAATTTATTGAGGATACATCCTGACCCAAACTTTAGTTAGCATCTCACAGTATCTATCACATCACATGTCTCTATCAGTCATGAAAAAGACTTCAACCTTTCTAGACAAACTTGTAGATTTCCTAACTAGAAGTGTCACATCTAGTATTAGCAATTACAACCGCCTGTCCATGTCTACACAATGCCCACCAAAATTAGAGCGGGCACGTGCATATCCATTTTTAAATAGGGCACAAAATATCATGTCATGCCCACCTTAAATATGGGCAGGATAGACTTGCGAGTCACCCTAAATTAAGAAAAACTAAAAAATATGGAACATTACAAGATATTATATATTGTCTTTTATTTTTTATTTTAATGCAAAAACATTGTAATATTTATGTTATCATACTTGAGAATACATGGATGCACAGTGTAATAGTGAGATCCAAAATACAAAACATAACACCTTTTTTTGCATAAACCAGACATGCAGTTAATTGTCAATATTATATTTTGGAAATTGTTACATTGTACTGAAGTGATGATAACATGAAGTACTCTTGTCATACTTGATCCATCAAGTTTCTTATTGTAGTATTCAATTATGCTCGTGGGCTTCCCTATCGGCCCATTTGAAATGTTTGTGGGTGAAA
Organism: Lupinus angustifolius; assembly: GCF_001865875.1. Lineage (NCBI taxonomy): Eukaryota > Viridiplantae > Streptophyta > Magnoliopsida > Fabales > Fabaceae > Lupinus > Lupinus angustifolius. The sequence goes on along the minus strand of NC_032028.1, from coordinate 3,245,614 downwards.
AAAGCATGTTAGGCAATCATTTTAGGGCGGATATGCACATTTTTCATACCCTGTCAGCCAAAAACATGCGGGCAGACGGACCCCATGGACATGACCAAAATTGTCAATGATAATCATATGCTATAAGTAGTTAAAACCAATAAGGATATGACATACTTTCTCTCTTTAACATATATTTTTCCTCCTATAAATATTGATTTTAGCGTCAAAATCCTTTAAAGGCATTCACTAATGGCGTTCCATGGCCAACCACAACCTGATTCAACATGCATATTGAATTCTGACAACCCTCTTCCAACAAGGAAGAAGTATGTTGATCTACATATTTATAATTAGATATCGATGTTTTATCCTTCTGTCAACCAGTCATATACCATATATCACATAATAAGAATAAAGCTTTCTTGTTCTTGTCCAACGTTCCACTATTGTGTTTCAATATTTGAAGTTGTAAGTACCGTAACACATAAAATGAGATTATAGAAGTAAAATTTAGGTTCGTATTTCTGTGATGCCAAAATTATCAGGGCAAACATTTGAAATTAATGTTATTTCTCGACAACTTCCACCCCTTGTCCATTATCATTTTCTCACAACATTATTATTTAACTACATCTGTAGATATTTTGACAAATTAAATATCATATTTCTAAAGCATAATAATTGTTTTAGTCAGCCATTCTTGGAGGATACGATAATAATCTAAATATCATGAGTCATAGATGCTTGTACTAAAAGGTTACATCACTTTAATTTATCATTTTGTTATTCTTTACTTCACTTGCTTCTCCTTTTAAAGTCATTTTCTTGTTGTTAAGTTAACTATAAATACTTTAATTTCAGTAGAGTCTAAACTCTAAACATGTACAAAATTTCTTTCCAACTTAGATGTTATGGGTTCCAATCCTCAAAACAATATTCTTTTCCCTTACAAATATACTCATAAACACATGTAAATACTTCTCTTTCTAGAATAAATTTTGTGTAGCATGTAATCTCTCTCTCTTAACCCTATCTAGGTTGAATTGGATTTCTTTCCCGTATTGGAGTCTCCAATATTGAAATATAAGGAGAAATATGATTTTATAATTTCTTAAATTATTTAATTCAATTTTATATAAAAATCTAGATCTTTAATTTTTTTTATCATTTGTTATCATCTCTATTTTGTGATTGGTTTCAACAGCTTTACCTGTCTTTGCTCTGTTTTCTCTTTACTCTTTCATAATCCAACCCCAATGCCATTCTTCCTCACGCTGCACAATTGTTCGTCCATTATGGGAAGTTGCTCCTAGCTCACACAATACAACCAAAAAGCAAAAGCTGCAATTTCATTGAAAAATGACAAATTAATGTTTTATATATTATTGATATTGTGACATTATTAATAACCAAACCAATTCTACACTATTACTAGGAATTTTAAAAGCTAACCAAACAATTTTCAAAAACTACAGAGGATATAACTCAGAAGTCTCCAAACAAACTCCTCCTTAGATACTGTGATTCTTCCACATCTCGCCGATATCGAGTTCCATGCTAAAATGACTGCTAAAGGAGTAAAACATGTCAATAATCAAAAGACAAGATCCAACTTTGTGAATAAGAAATGAGGCTCAGAAATTTAGTTCACCTGTTCTTTACAGGGCCATGCTGTAAAACTATCTTGTCGTCGTCTACGACATTTCGCATACAATATATGGCTCTGCCGACAATGTCTGTCAGTTAGCTGGGCCAAATGATCTGCTATCATTTGCTTCCTGCCATTGGTGTTCAAGCATTAAACAATGAACTAGTCTTAAGCATACCGAAAATATCATAGCTAAGCCTACTAGTCAAAGCTTTAAGACGCTACAAAATTTCAAAGCTTATAGATATTACTATTAGTGTAGGGGAACTTGGCGCATCTGTTAACATTGTTGTCATTTGACAAGAAGGTCTATATAGGTTCGACTGTTCGAGTCATGGAATCAGCTTCTTGCGATTGCAAGGTAAGGCTGCATATTGTAGGCCAACCTTTCCGTGGGCCATGAGCATTGCGGGAGCTTTAAGTACGAAGTTACCCTTTTATATAGACATTACAATAAGAAACTCCTAAATTCTTGCATATCAATGATAACTCATTGCTCGATTGCATGACGGTTTTCTCTATAAAATGTCGATTTCAACATTAATATAGTTATAGTATCATAGTGATAGAGGGAACTGTAAAAAATTTAAATGGATATAGGGAGAGTATACGCATGCAGTCTTACTCCGTCAAGCAAAAAGGCTACTTCCTGATAAAAGAACGACCTAGTGCACCAGACTCACATCTGGTGGGGGTCTCATATGGTAAATCCATGTAGTCTTGCCTATGTAAGTGCAGAGACTATTTCCACAATTTGAACTCATGGCTTCTAGGTCACGAGGCATCAACCTAAATATAATGATTGTGTAACCAGAAAAGTAGTGAAGCTTATACCTTGGCTTTCAAATTTTCATTGTCAGCTACTATCCAGCATTGATCCTTCTCGAGAACAAAGGGTTCATCCTTTTCATCGGTTGAAAACATTTCGTAACCTTCAATAGCGGTTAATCTTCGGACTAGATAATTATCTGGCTTCTTAGTGTCCTTCAAGACCACTAAATCTCCCACAAAAACATGCATGTCAAACAAACATGTATATCACTACCAAGTAGTTCCGAAACAAAAACAAAGTTCACTAAACAAAGTGTAGATCTGTTGTCCCACAAATTGTAGTTACACCTTACAACCTTGTGCCGTGTTTTATGATGGGCCGAGAAACATCATATCTCATTATTAATAATTAGATGTTCAAATCTATTGACCAATCATAATCCATGATACAGAGTTGTGACATACTTTGTGAGACAACAACAGCAAATCCACAATATTCTTTGGGTTTGAGGGCGATAATGATTCATCATTCGATCCAATGGCCGTTAGCAGAAAGCAGATAATGAATCAAATAATTATTATTCAACCAAAAAAATCAACCGCAATTCACCACTAGAGGCTATGATACATGACAAAATACATTTTCCAAGACCAAACATGACACTAAAATGGAACTTTCGCAAGGGGAAGATATGATTTATCACAACTAAGAACTACCAAAAATACACTTTTCGATGATGCATCAAGCCTCTCCTCAGAAGGTTTCCTTTTCATGTTATTAAAGTCATTCGTTACCACATAATGTATGATTAATTGTGGTCTAAAAGTGAGCACCAGAAATCAAACAACCGATGGTTGATTAGCGCCACTACGAAACTGGTACTAAATATTCAATTGAAATCGAATCCCAGTAGGTGGGATCAGCAACATGGATCGAATGATGCTATAATGCTCTATCATAAATCACGTTCATTGGCAAAACATTGATCTGTAAATCTTTCCTAATCGTTTCACCTATGGTTTTTCTTGACCGCCTCTCACTTTAATTAAAAATGGAATCATGTTTCCCCCGATTTGAGAGTTCTAAATATGCTCTCAGTAGAAGCTTCAACAAGGTTCCAAACTCTTACAGTAACAACGTTCAAACTTTAAACAAATAGTTTTCTTTCATCAGCCTGAACTATATCTTCTATTCTCCATAGACCGTATTGATGTCGGCCATGGGGGTGGAAGTTACGAAACTGATTATTGAAATCAAGATCCGAAACATGTGCCGTTTTTCTGATTTGTCATATGACAACATTATTAAAGGTAATAACAACAAATATATATGTGATATAAGTAGTTCACAAATTTGCAAAACTGAAAATTCATGTTGAACATGATTACCTTGGATCTGGAGTTGGTAATTTTCGAACAAGAAAAGTTTCTCCTATTCCGGAAATAGTAGGGACCGAAAATTTGTTCCAGTGCACATGTCAACTTTCCACGAAAGAAATTCTTCCAAATAAGATGATGTACCTCTCTATCCGTGATTTCACCTCCCTTTTGGTTCTGTTTCATGTCATTAAATCAGAAAATAAATTATAAGTCGGTGTCTCGGCGATTTTAGGAGCTAATGTCAAGATACTTAGCAACTAATATTTTTTGCACAACTGTAGGAACTTAAACTACCAAGTACAACAAATCTATTACATTGAAGTTTAAAATTTAAATGGCAATACTTAGTTGATAACTTCAAAATTCTTCCGATTGTCTCGGTTTTTTCAAGTAGTAAATGTTCAAAGGCCATTATAAAGCATCTCAACTTTACAATAATGTAATAGTATAGAAAAGATAAATCCCAGAATCAAAACAAAACATGAAATGATTAGGGCCTGTTTTTTTGTTAAGGCTTTTAAAAATTGATTTTTTCAGAAGCTGAAAATTTTAGCTTATACCAAAACTCGAATTCCAGCTTTTTGCAGCTTCTGCTATTTAGAGAGCCCTAGGCCCGTTTGTTAATGCATAAAAAGGCGATTCTACAAAAGTGATTTTGACACATGAAAACTAGACAATAACAACAATAATCAAGTCTTTATTTCAATAGCTGAGATCAGCTACATAGATTGAATCGTATTGCTCTATCATAAGTCAATGTCTAATTTTTTCAGTTTATGCTATTTTGTGAAATCCCAGCTACCCAATCAAACAAATATAACTTGGCATGAGTTTTCTAATCAAAATAATCACTTCTTTTTGTGAAAAAAAACTTAAACAAAAAGAAAAGAGCATTTATTTCAATATGAGAGCATAATGATAGAAGCTAGAATAGAATTCTAACACACCCTTTAAAAAAGTTAAGTTTTTTAAGATCCAGGATCACATAAATTGCACTAAACCCCTTTTTTAAAGGTGAATTTGAAACCCCAAATCAAGAATTAGAGATAAAAACACATAGAAATTGAAGGTGAGAGAAACAAAATATAGAAGTTTGTGTGCAACGGCGTAGCGAAACCATTTTCCTACCAAAGAACCCATTTCATCTCAAAGTTTCTTCATTTTATTAATGGTTGTTGCTCCATTAATTTTATGCTTAGGTTAGTTCTAAAATTATTATTTTCTAATTTTCTGTTTTCAAATATCTTTATTTACTCAAATAATTTATAATATGTAAGATGATATGGAATGTTAAAGATTTATACAAAGTCAATGGTGAATGGTGAATGATAATTAAAGGATTTATATATATTTAATATATTATTTATTATTTATTATTTATTTGTATTATCTTTTTGGATTCAATATGAATCAGATAATGTTGACAAATATTTAGATTGATAGAAAATTATTTTATCTATAATTTAGTTAGTCTTACTTTATTTAACTTTATTTATAGTTTATCTTTATCTGATAGTTATTATTTGAGTTTATCATCTTATCATTTTTAACGACTTCTGTTTATATAATAAATTGCATGATAAAATTTATATTAAATTTGATCGATCTTTACCATCATAAATGTCCATGGATAATAGAATTACAATATATAAAATTCTTCCACTTTTATTTTAATGGTGGATATATTCTTCTCTCTTTTTGTTTGATATTTTGTTGAATTATTTAAATGATGTTTTCATATTCTTTAATCCACGTGGAATTGTCCAAAGTAATTTTATAAAAAAAGGATTACAAAAGTATTTTTGAATGTTATAATTTGAAAATAATTCATAAATATTTTATTTTAAAGTTAACGACATAAAAATTAGGAATTTTAGTGTGAAATTTAAAAATTAGTGCTAACTTTTATTAACAAAAAAATTCCACTCTAATCAAACCTAAAAACATTATTTTGGACTTGTGAGATCGATGTCATTCATTAATATCTTGATATAATTTGATTTGTCTATCATTATTAAAATTATGTTTTCACTCATTGTATTTTTTAAACCTTCCTCAATACTCATTAAGGAAATGTTTAATTTTTTATAACAAATTTGTTATCTTTTTATATTTAATGTTCATCTCAATCATTAACGCTTGAATTCTTTTTCTATTCTCAACAATAATAATGGTTATAATATAATGACAAATAAGAAATTAATATCTTTAAAATATTGAAAATAACAATTAAGTAAGAACAATTTTGCTTTAACAAACATAACTTATAAAAAGATAAATGGAGTACCTAAAGGAATCCTTTCAAACTATAATAGCATGGATAAATCAAATAAATATACAAGCGTAATATCTATACATTGCGTATAAAAAATTATATATAATTTGTGTATTATTTATTATTCATTATATTACTTTTATCTAAAAGTCAATAATAATTAAAAAATGAATTATAGATAATATAGTAACAATATAAAATTTTGATACATTGTTAATATATATATATTTTTATCTGCTATATTATCCTATGGATTTTAAAATACTAAACTTAAGCATTGCACTTAAAGATAATTTTCCTCTGGGGTTACTTTAAAAAAATTTACTTTTTAAAAATAAAATAGAAAACTGAACCCAAGCTTTTCAAAATAAAATAAAGATAACTAAATCAAGTAAGAAGTGATTAGGATGTTAAGAAAAAACACGTGACTAAGCAAATTATCCAATCTATGATAGACTCAAACAAAATCTATCATATTCAATTTAAGGATTAAGGAATCAATAAAAGTATAATTTTTCTTCCTTAATCACTAACAACAATGCAACCTTAGTTTAGGTAAATAATTTGTATATAATTAAGTAGTGCCCAAAAAGGTTGGTTAAATTAGAAAGGATATGCATTAATCCTTCTTAGCCCCAAGACCCAACTTGATATCAATTTTATTTTTCATTTTAAATATTAGATATATATTGTAGACAATTTGAAGTTTTATATATATTTTAGTGTATTCCTTATTTTATGGTAAAAGATCAATTCATTTGATATGTTTGTTTATCTCTTAGGATAAAATCAAGACATGATATTTATCAAAGCCATACAAATTAAATTTAAATGTAGACTTAATACAAATGGATAATTAATAAAATGATATCAAATATATGCAATATATATTGGTAAATAGATGTAACAAAAGGAGGTATTAATACTTATCCCGTAAATAATTAACAAAAAATTGTACATGTCTCCTTTCACTTTATTTCCCCTTAATAGTTATAAGGTTAATTAGTAACTTTCTTTATCTTCAAAGTCTACCATGATATATAAAAGTGATAATTCATGTTCTTTGACTTTATTTCCAACTATTAATGTATCTATCTAAACACATCTATATCTTTTAAAGTGAATATCTAAAATATTAAGATTAAATATTATCAATTATCATTAGAGAAAATATCACTATTTATATTTGGCATCAACTTTTCCCTATATATTAATTTGAGTATAGTGTTTCTGGTGAAGCTACCAAAGATCTCATTGGTCAAGTTGCCATAATGAAGTCTACTTTCTCAAAAGCAAGTAGTAGTACTAATTACTATAAAAATAAAGATGTTTGTGACGATGATAGCAACAACAATGGTGATAATGGCAAGAAACGCACTTGTTATCTTTGCAAGAAGAATTTTTCTTCAAGTCATTCGTTGTTCGGGCACATGAGAATTCATTCTGATAGGCCTTGGAGGGGTGTTCGTCCTCCTATTCATTCTCATCATCATAATGATAAACACATTTCTTCTGGTTTTGAAGAAGATCATGATGATGAATATGATGAAGTTGTTGCATCTGATATTGATATATCAAAATCTTCTTCTCTACTAAGATGGCAAAAGACAGGTAAGAGAGGCAGAAAGAGCTCTAATGTTTATCAAGCTGCTGAGATTCTTATGTATATGTCTTCGAGGAGTAATGACTTTCTTGATATTAAGTCTATGATGGGTGAACCAAAGAATCATCAACCTTCAACAATTTCATGTAAGAGAAAGAATATTGCGGAAGCATCAATTAGTGAGATAAAGAAGAATTTTGAAAGCATGAATGTAGAAGATGCAATTCATGATCATATTCATAATTTAGTGAAGAAACTAAAGGTTCCACCTCATAATAAAGAGAAGAATAATATTGTGGACATGGTTGAATCAAAGTTTTCATATTATGCCATTACTCAAGATGCCATCGTGAGAGGATCAACGATGGAAGCAATCAACAATAATGAGGTCCAAACTGAAAAAGATACATCATCAAGTCAATTTTTAGGTCCAAAAATTTTGGACTTTGATTTGAATATGTCACCTCCTCATGATGATCTAGATGATGGAGAAAATTGTTAGGCATCAATAACTAATGTAATCTATTTTAATTATATAATTTCGTTAAATATTTTAGGTTTAGATTCGAGTTAATGTTCAAACTTTGTTTCAATCTTATATTGAATGTCTTCCCACTTTATAGTGTACCGACTACAAATTTATATGATATCTATGTGACAAGGAAAATCAGTGTTCAATTAATGGCAATATACAGAAGGGTTAAGGTGCCACAAAACTTTGTGCTAGTTAAACAAAGCAGAAAGTTAAGAATTATACATAGCTTTCAATACAAATCATAGAGCTATGATAAACACACTAATAGGGCACACTTCAAAAATACGTGCATTACCAACAAAAAAGGCATAGAGATCTCTTATCACAAACCATATAATGCATCTTATTGAGCTCAATTTTTCTATGATATCTATATATATATAGGACATGTATAGTGTCTTAATCCTTTGTATCTTCAATGCTCAATCGATTAATTATGAAATACCATTGACTTTATGTGTGTCATTAACATCTCTACATACGATTCGTTGAGGCAGAACCCTTTCGATGCTATTGTTGTGCTCCTTTCTTTATAGGAAGGGGTAGAATAAATTCCATAGATTCATTTTCGTTATTATTATTATTATTCACAATTAGTATCAAAGAAGTCTATAGCACACAAAAATAAATGGAGACTATCATACAAGTAGTTATGTATTGTATTCAATTAGTTTGTGGATTATATAGTGCATCTTATTATAGCGAGTTAATCATTTGTATGTTTCTGAATATTAGTCTTTGATGAAGGTGTAGTTGATTATTAATTACTCAACTCACTATTTAATTACATAAACTTGAGTTTTGAACTAAAACAAGTTGAAGTTTAAGTTAAGAATTAAACTCGTTAAATAAATAATCCGAATATAAGTCCAATACAGTTTGGCTCGTTAGATTTATGAGATGACTCAATTATATATATATAATGGAGTGATTGAAGTGAGAATAATTCTCACATAAAAATTGTTAGAATAATAAATCATCAAAAAAAACCATATATGAATAGTTATAATTAATTAAAACTTAATTCTTAAAATATTCATTTTTAATCGTAACAATTCAAATAAAATTCAAGATAAGAATTAAATGTTCTCGGTTCTTACGTTCACAAATGTCTAACTTGATACAATTTCTATTCATAAACATTCATGTAACAATTTTTACAACAACATGAACTTTAATTGCTAGATGTATTTATTATTAAAATTCACAAACTTTATCTATATATATATATATATATATCCTCAATGCCATTCTTCCTCACCCTGCACAATTGTTCCTCCATTATGGGAAGTTGCTCCCAGCTCACACAATACAACCAAAAAGCAAAAGCTGCAATTTCTGACTTCTCAAAACCCATCATTCCACATCTCTCATCCCTTTCTCTTTGTGTCTCATTAACTTCCTTTGACTCCAAACCCATCACCATTTCAACCCACACTGGATATTTCACACTCTATTTTCTAAAAACAGAGTTCATGTTTTCTAAAAACAGATTTCCCCTGTTTTTTAAAAAGCAATGGCAATAGAAGTACTTTATGAAAATTCAAGCACAGGAATAAGCCCTCTAATCTCATTCTCACATGATTTGAAACATGGACAATGATTTAGTCCCAGTTGAAGATCGATTTATCCCTCTTGGACTCGAGTTCGGACTTTGTGTTCTGCATCACCCATGGCTTATCACAAAAACTCTCTTCAGCTGATTTTCTCAGACGGAAAGATTGTTCCCATGAAAATTAAACATGATCTCTAATGCTCCAGATTCACCCTATCAACCTCAAGAATCATATATTCCTCACACCCAACCTGCGACAACAAAATCTGTGGAAAAGAAGACTCTGAAGGAGTTCTTACACATAAAGAATTCATTGCAACTGCACTTACGATCAAGGCTGAGACAAACCATTCTGAATTACATTGGATATAAAGAATTCATATTGTGTTTGGAATTTGCAATTAGTGTCACCAAGTGTGCACATTTCCTTCCTTCACATTATGAAATAAAACTCATTATAGTAGTATTTAGGGCCAACAGGTTCAATTATACCATCTCAACTTTGTATTATGTAATACAATATTTAGGATAATCAAATCTGAAATATCCATCCATGATTATTATGAGAATTAAAAAAACTCATCAATTTGCATATACAAAACATCATAGAGATTAAAGAATTCATAATCCAAAATACAGATATACCTTTAGGAACACCATGGGCCCAAGCATACAATACCAATTAGGAGCATCATGATTCAAGCATAACATACCATTTGGGATGGATATGTTATGCTTCGACCATGAAAGCATTATGCAAATTGTACCATTTAGGAATTACACTTGAATAGGGTCACAGAAAGATCATGGATACCATCCCAATTTCTCATTCAGAATTATAAATCCATATGCAATTACATTTAGAGTCATCTGCACAATTAGGGTTTCATCAGTACTTTAAATTGTAGAATAGAAATCTAATCCGAGGAATCAGGGTCCAACACAAACTCCATCAAATTTTAGATAATGAACAAAGAATTAAATAAACCTCTTAGAACGTTACAGCCCGTAAATATAGATATACCAACAACCCTATTGGAATACAACTTTTCAATTACTGTCACAAAGAAGATGCCTCAAACCATCTTTAGTATTTTGGATTTTGCTCCAAGAAGATACCCAAAGAGATGTGGTCATGTGGCACTAATAAAGTGTCGGAAAATGCCACAAGGAAAACACACTCTTTCTCTCTCTATTCTACCAAGATCATTCACCCATACTTTCAATCCAGCAAGAAAGAACATTCTTGCATAACTGAGAATGTTATTTTCCATCACAGGCACAACCCACAACAGAAGAAATTGCCTCATACCATTTTTAGGGTTTTGGAACAGAGTGAGTTAGCTCTGTCAAAGAAGAATGAAAATGGAGAGAAAGAGAACTAAGAAATATGTGGCACTTACAAAGAGTTGGAATATACCACAAATTCATCGAGTTCTCTATCAATTCAAGTTTCAATCAATGTCAAAAGGACCAGAAATTGAAAAGAGGCGCAAATTTTGGTCCTATTAATCTTATTACCGACACAACCAAAGAAATTGTCTCAATAATTCAGGGTTTTGAATTGCTTGACGAAGACACCACTTTCGTCAAATCAATTTGTAAACAGAATTCAAAGACTAAAACTGAAAACTGAGAAATAGAAGACATTAACAAAAAGAATTGAATATCTCTCTTCAAACATGTTTACCGACCACCTTAACAGAAGGACACAGAGAAATTGAATTTCCCCAATTGCTGAAGGAAGTATATATGAGAGCAACTACCAAAGACAAATTTTCATCTTTGCAGGCAACCAAGCATATCCAATTTTGAAATACTGACTCCAAATTAGACCTGGAGTAACATTTGAAGCACCTGGAAAACAGCTAGATTCAGATACATTACTAACCAGTATGCAGATTTCAAAGAAAACTTACCTGACTTTGTCAAATGCCAAAATATCTGATCTTTAAGGTGATCACAAATTGATAGGGATACTCTTCGATGATATCAACTTTACATAAAGATTTGCCTCTGGACAGCATAAAGATTTGCTACTTTCTCAACATTATTCCCCTGAACCCTCAGACTCCAAACTAAAACTTTTTGTCCAGGGCAACCATTAATCTTCCAAAATATAAACACGTTCACCATTTGCTAATAAGTGATAACCCACCTAGAATCCATTTCCACAATCCATCGTGAGCCCACCAAACTCCTCCAAGCATAACTAGGTAAACCCATTGTTGAAGTCATAAACTCCCCATATGGGAGTATCTAGCTTTGAATAATTTAAAAAACAAAGACTCTTAAGCTTTAGCAATTCTCAAACAGCTTTTTCTATAGGATAGCACCATTCTAAAATTACATTGTGAATAAAGAATTCATAACAATGAATTTGGAACTCAGGGAGACAGGGAGTCACAGTTAGGACAATCAAGACATGATGCAAACTATCAACTTTTACATTAAAGAACTCTTATTACAGTTGAATTGTGGACCACATAGGTATACCATCTGACTTTGCATTATACAACTGAATGGTCTCCAAAAGCTCAGATATCCATCTAATTTTTTTTATATATATAAAGAAATCATATAAATTTGCATTTAGGACAGCAAGATGCATACTACCATATGTTTCTATATCATGAATAAAAAATTGGTACATTTGTATATCAGAACATCACCAAAGCTCAACGAAACCATACCAAATCAAAGATTCCTAATTAAGAAACCTTATGTGATTGCCTAAGTTTATAGATAAACTACACATGAATCCATTAACCTGACTTAATTAAAAATTGACGACTCATTCATCATATTTGACCAACTACTATTAATATACAACAACTTCAATGAACAGATTAAATGAACAGAAGTACATTCATCATAGTTCTAGATTAAATGAAATGAAGTGCATAAATATCATTTTCTATGGATCACACTTGAGGGAAGTTAACTTTATCCATTACCAGGGTTGTGGTTGATGCAATATTGATACTCCATCACTTGTTGCGAAAAACGATATACCACCTTGCCTCTCTGCTTTATTGAAGACACTATCAAAGACATCATCTGGCTTTAAGATGATTAATAATTCCACTTGCAGACACTGTTTATTTATCACACTTCTTAAATTTATGGTGCTTCCAGGCTCAAAAAGCAATCCAACATTCCAACTCGAATTTAAATTACAAATAAAGCAATTGTGTTATTGTAGTAACATTTAGGGTCATCAAAGCCACACAATGCTAATTCATTTTGAAATTTCATTTAGGGTCAGAAAGACTAAAAACATATCATTCCAATCACTTGCATAATACTCTTTTCCTTCATGAATATACTCTGCCATCGTTTCTCACAACACTTATTTAACTACATATGCAGATCCTTTGACAAATTAAATATCATACTTCTAAAGCATAATAATTGTTTTAGTTTCCCATTCTTGGAGGATAAGATAGTAATCCAAATATCATGAGCCATAGATGCTTGTACTAAAAGGTTACATCACTTTAATTTACTCAGTGAAACATTTTTGTAATATTCTTTTCCTTCATGAATACACTGAAACATTTTGTAATAAACAGCACGTAAATCCTTCTCTTTCTAGGATAAATTTTGTGTAGCATGTAATGTCTTTCTCAACCTTCTCCGGCTTGAATTGTATTTTTTTCCTGGAATATAAAGGGAAATACGATTTTATAATTTCTTAACTTATTTCATTCATATTTATATAAATATCCAGATCTTTTAAAATAAAGTATTACCGTTTCAACACCTTTACCTGTCTTTACTCTGCTTTCTCTTTACTCTTTCATATCAGATTCTAAAGAAAAGGATCTATAGTCAAATCCAACCCCAATGCAATTCTTCCTCACCCTACACAATTGTTCCTCCATTGTGGGAAGTTGCCTAGCTCACACAACACAACTAAAAAGCAAAAGCTACAATTTCTGACTTCTCAAACCCATCATTCATATTATCTTACTCAACCCTTTCTCTTTGTGTCTCTTTAACTTCCCTTTGACTCAAAACCCATCACCATTTCAACCAACACTGTCACTCCACCTCATAAAATTTGAAACTTTTTAAGGCCACAAAGATCAACCCAACACTTTCACACACACAGACAAACACTGTTTTCTAAAAACAGAGTTCCCCTGTTCTTTAAAAGCAATGGAAATAGAAGTAGGTTCTGAGATTTCAAGCACAGGAATAAGCCCTCGAATCTCATTGTCACATGATCCAACATGGACAATGATTTAGTCCCAGCTGAAGATCGATCAACCTTATCCTTCTTGGACTCAAGTTCGGACTTCATGTTCTGCATCACCAATGGCTTATCACAAAATCTCTTTTCAGCTGATGAACTTTTCTGGAACATCACCAAAGCTCAACTAAACCATCCCAAATTTAAGATTCCAGATTAAGAATCGTTATGTGGTTGCCTAAGTTCGTAGAAAAGCTACACATGCATCTATTAACCTCACTTAAAAAAGAGACTGCTCATGCATCCTCTTTGATCAATTATTATGGATATCCAACAGCTCCCATATTGTTTCTAGAGAAACTACTCCAGTTCTAGATTAAATGAATGAAAGTACAAAAATATCCTTTTCTATGGTTCATGCTTGAGGGAAGATAACTTTATCCATGACAAGGGTTGTGGTTGATGCAATACTGATAGTGTCTTACTTGTTACGGGAAAAAAATATACCACCTTGCCTCTGTGCTTTATAGAAGACAGTATCAGAGACACCATTTGCTTTCAGACAATAAAATTCAACTTGAACCCATTCTTCATTTATCACATCTCTTAAATTTATGGTTCTCTAGGCTCAAAAAGAAAACCAACTCGAATTGAAATTACAAATAAAGCATTTGTATTGTTGCAGTAACATTCAGGCCATATAGGGTCCATAAAGACTAAAAACATATCATTCCAATCATTTACTTTGCCTTTGCATTTAATCCAAGCTCAAACATCCCATCCAAATTTACATTCTGAATAAAAAGCTCATACTATAGTTACATTTAAGGTCATATAGGCTCAAATATACCATGCTAATTTTGGATTGCACATAAATCATTCATATTACAATTGCATTTGCCAACCAGGCTCAGACATACCATTCTAAATTTACATTGGATATATAATAACTCATAATGTGTTTGGAGTTCGGAGATAAAAGAACTCATAATGCGTTAGAGTTTGAAATTTGTAATGAGTGTCATCAAGGCAGAAAAAACATATTTCCCTCCTTCAAATTATGATTTATGACATAAAACTCATATTACAATGGTATTTTGGGCCAAACAGGTATACCATCTCAAATTTGCATCATGTATTACAATATCTAGGGTTATCAAAGCTCAAATATCCATCCAGAATTTTTATAGTAAATAAAAAACTCATAGATTTGCATATACACCAGCATGAAACTAAAGAATTCATAATTCAAAATACAAGTATCTATAGGAACATCATGGGCCCAAACATACAATACCCTTTGGGAACATCCTGGTCACAAGCATAGTATCTCATCCCAATTTTAGTATGAATAAAGAATTACAGAAAACATACACATTTGAATTAGGGTCATCAGAATCTCATGGATACCATCTCAATTTCTCAATTAGAATTATGAATCCATATGCAATTACAATTATAGGCAACCATGCAATTAAGGTTTCATCAGAAACTTAAATTGTAGAATAGAAATCCAATACGGGAAACCAGGGTCAGACAAAAACTCAGTCCAATTTCACATAATGAACAAAGAATTGAATAAACCTCTTTGGTTTGTAAAGCCGACTAAATTTCAAATCAACAAAGATTGAAAATAGAACGTTGTAGACACAAAGTACTCGATAAGATCAACATATATATATATGCCAACAACTTTGTTTGAATACAACTTTTCAATTACCGTCACACAGAAACTGCCTCAAACCATTTTTAGTATTTTGATTTTGCTCCAAAAAGATACCCATAGAGGTGTGGCGTTAATAAAGGGTCGGAAAACGCCACAAGGAAATCACACTCTCTTTCTCTCTCTATTCCACCAAGATGTTTTTTTACCCACAATCTCAATCAACCAAGAATTGACATTCTTGAATAATTGATAACATTATTCCATTATAGCCACAACCCACAATCGACGAAATTGCCTTGTAACATTTTTAGGGTTTTGGAACAGAGTGTGTTAGCTCTGTCAAACAAGATTGAAAATCAAGAGAGAAAGAGAACTAAGAATAAGTGGCATTTACAAATGGTCGGAATATGCCACAAAATCATCAAATTCTCTATCAATTCAAGTTTCAATCATTGTTGAAAAAACAAGAAATTAAAAAGTGACGTAGATTTTGGGCCTCTTAATCTCATTACCGACAGAACCGAAAAAATTGCCTCAAAAACTTAGGGTTTTGAACTGCTTGACGAAGACACCACTTTCGTCAATTCAGAGATTAAAAATGGAAACTGAGAAATAGAAAGAAAAAAAGAGAGAAAATAATTGAATTAGCTCTCCTAAGACATGTTTCACCGATCGCATCAAAACACCGAATTGGTGAAGGAAGAGATTGAAGATGAAGAAAGAGGAAAGAGAAAGTTGAGAGATAAGGCAATGATATTAATAAAAGGTCGGAAATGCCACTCTCCCTCTCCCTCTCCCTCTCCCTCTCTTACTCTCTACCTTTTCATACGCATTTCTCATCTCTTTCTTATATATATAGTTGGAAAATTGAAGGTTGAGCGTAAATATGACGCGTCGTAAAGGTTACGCGTACCATGGGCTGTGGCCCAATATTGCATATGTTTTAATTATATAATTCTATGGACTATTATTTAATTATACAGTTCCTTAATATTTGTTATAAGATATTGTTTTTAAAACTTATAAGACAATTTAATTTTTTGTGGTATTTATTATATTTATTATTTTTTCATTTTTTTTTAATTTTTTTTATTATATCTCATCTTTGTTATTGTCATTAAACCTATGAATTAAGAAACAATATTAATTATGTTAATATTTTCATCTTATAATAATTTTAAAATCAATAAAAGCATACACAAATTAGTTGAAAGTGTCTTATAATATGAGAAAGGGAAGAAAGCAATACATGTAACTATATGACATCTAAGTTTTGGAGTGTTTTGTTCAAATTCTAACTAGATCTAAATAAGAAAATAATCAGATAATAAGGATTATTAAAAATGTCAAAACAATATAACTCAGTGACAAAATACATGATGGAACGATGACAAACTATAAGATGAAACATCATTGAATTTAGCTCATTTCTTTTCTCAAATGTAAGTTCTCTATCTCTTTTTTTATTGTATTCATATATATATATATATATATACCAAAATGAGGCATCTACCTTTTAAGATTAAAAAGCAAAAAAGATATACATAATTTTTCTTCAATGTTCTATTTCTCCATCAAGAAAAGATGTCCCTCTTTGTAAACATTATTGTTACTAAAATGCTGGGTAAAGAAATGGTTATGAATCCAAACTAATCTAATGGACTTAGTTTTCCTTGACTACTAGTAAACATTTAAAACAATGTTTTGAAAAGTATACTAAAAATGATTTTTTATATTTAAAATTTATCAAGTTAAAGTTTCACGTTGACTCGATTATACAATCTAATAATTGAATAGATAGAAAATTGATTTGTTCAAGTTGAACCAAATTAATATAAGGGTTTAAAATATGTATATTGACAGTATATTGTTAGTCCATCATTTACTCTTGATTTATATTTTTTTGTTTGAAAATCAATGGTGTAATAAATAAATGATGAATGATTTGATGACAATGTAAAAAACATTTACACTATCAGTTCATATATATTAAATCATTAATACAAATATCCATCCTGCCTCGAATTTTATTAATTTTAATTATTAAGTCATTGAGACAAACTGGACTATAATTATAACGATGCCACTAATATTACCAGTGTTTCAATCTCCATAGTTTCAATGGTTAATGCTTTCTGGCGCGTAGGTAGAACAACCCATTAAGATATCCCTCAGTTATAAGTTATAGGACATTTGCTTACAAGTTACTAGAAAAATATTTCAACATATCCCTCACGAAATATTGTAGTGACCCATAAGGCCATAAACAATTGGGAATGCTGTTTGTTTTTCAGTGCAGAAGGGAAATGCTTATTTATAATAGCAAAATGATCATAATAGTATGTATATAGTTAGGAAGAGCTATATATATGCACTACAGAATATATATGACACTTCCCAAATTAAACCAAATCATATTTCTATATATATGCATCCATAACAACCTCCACTCCGGTGTAAACAAAAACATATTTGCAAACAAACAAACAAACAAGAAAATAAACCGAATGATATTATATTTATCATTTTCGTCTTCTTGTTGGAGTATTTCTCTCTAAAAACATTTATTATAGATATATGTTTGTCTTGTGATTCAAGTTGTGTGTATCTTTCTTATCACCAAAACCATGGGGAAAGGTGATATTGAATCAGGGTTCTCCCATGGACAGGGCAATAATGGTGAAAACCTATATCCATATATGATAGAATCACCTGAACTAAGATGGGGATTCATTCGCAAGGTTTATATCATTATTTCTATACAACTGCTTTTCACTGCTGCTTTTGCCTCTGTCTTCATATTCTTTCAACCTGCAACGGATTTTGCAAAGTACAACCCTTACCGTTTCTATGTCTTATTTGGCTCCCTCATTGTTACAATCATACGTAAGTAAACCTTGTAAATAATCCAAACCCTTTATTTGTTTTTGATTATGTTTTCACCTCTTATTGATACTAACATGGGTTTTAGTTTAATGTTATTATATTTGGAAGTTAATATTTTGTATTGGACATGTAGTTTTGTTTGTCTTGAGCAAATTTTACAATAAACACCCGGTGAATCTCGTTCTTCTAGCCTTCTATACTCTGGGAATGTCTGTTACAGTTGGATACGCTTGTGCTTTTGCCAAAGGTACACATCAATTTTCTCCTTTGGGTACATAGAACATAGTTAATTAATGATATTTATATTTGAAATACATATAGTGAGAGGTGTGTTATTCTATAGTTCAATCATCAATACGCTCTTTTTGCTTCTGGTAATAAAAACAGGGAGCAACGCTACACGATTAGACAAAATAAGAACTTCCACAAAATACCAAAAGGTTATAGTGCAAATGTGCAATACAATAAAAACATAAGGTCGCTCTTCCATGAGGAGTCAAAATAAACATGATATATCATCCCCATGGATTTTTTCTCCCTTTAATATTCCAATACAATAAAATTAAAACTTAAGAATGAATCATTTGTGGATGCATTAATTTTAGACCTTGTTTAAGGGGCATGGGGCAGCAGTATATGGATTTAAATATAACATAAAAAAGAAAAGATTATGTACATGTCAAAAAGTTGGATTACCTTAGTTTTACTTTTATAATAGATGCCATCAGAATTTAGATGTATACACAATAACTTGTGTGGGAATGTCCAACAGGAATAATTGTTGCAGAGGCAGCATTTCTGACGGGTGTGGTGGTATTTAGCCTCACGTTCTATACATTTTGGGCTGTTAAAAGAGGTGCTGATTTCAGTTTCCTGGGTCCTTTTCTCTTTGCTTCCCTTATGGTCATGTTATTATTCGCAATGATTCAAGTAAGCATTAATTTTATCACTATTATTACTCTTACCTCCTCTTCTATTTTCATGTAATTAATTTTTTCATTGATTTAGATATAAGTTCAATATTAGTGCTTAATTTATCATTTAATTATTACAGCTCTTTTTCCCTCTTGGACCACTGGGGCGTATGATATTTGCTGCAGTAGGTGCACTATTAATGTGTGGTTTCATTGTATATGATACATCGTTTCTCATCAAAACATACAGCTATGATGATTACATTTGGGCTGCCATAGCTATCTATGGTGATATTATCAACCTCTTCATATATCTTCTTACACTCTTGAATGACCTAACTTAAGTTCAAAGGCTTCACCAAGGTTTTCTTTCCCACTACACCCTTTAAAGTTTTAACATTTTTTAGATGCATGGGCTGTTAAGTGGACTAATTGTAAAAACATAGGTCTTTATTACTTATCAAGTTAACTAAGTGTTTTACTTTTTTAAGGTGTTAACTTGTGGATTAAACTTGTATATTATAGATTGAATATATAGAATAATGATTAGTGTGATTGTCTCAATTGTTTTAATGGCTTCTAAAACAATTATCTTATGTCTTTGAGAAACAAATATAAGGGTGAAATTGAGTGATATGAAAAGGGGGACATATAGAAAAAAGAATGTGTGACAAAATTAATATTATACAATTAAAACGATTTATATGATAGTACAGCTTCCATCGTTTATCAAAATATTGAGTATTAGTTTAATAATAGCTGTTCTACTTCATCCATTTTTATAAGACTACAAAATTTATAGGGATTTGGATATAGCTTTAAATGTGTTTATATATATATATAAGTAGTTTTAGTGTAAAGTTTTTTTACATGGTTGTTACTTGATCATTCATATATATTATTTTTATTTAAAAGTTAATAATAATAATTAATTGAATTCTAATGTAAAATATATTTTCTTTTTCTTACTTTTTGTCGTTGTAAAAAATCACAGTCTTTATAGTTGTTGAACCAAATCCAAAACTCTAAATGTCATAGGACCAAATTCAAAATACTAACACATTATGGAGACTAAATTCAAAATAAAAAAAATGTGTAAAGCATAATATCAATTAATGGTAGGGACTAAAATAAAAATAATTTGTAGGAACTTCAACCAAATTCTTTTAATAAGGACCAAAATGAAATGACTCATATACTTTGTAAAGAGAGATCCAACTAATGAGATTAAGTAAATAATCAGCTAAGTGGATTTGACACTGTTTTAACACAAAATCTTAAAAAATAAGTTTATGTATCTTATCACCCAATATTATTTACCTTATCCAATATTCACCCATTTCAAACTTTTTATATACGCACTTGCCCAACGGTGAGTCTAAGTTAGTATTTGGCACAGGAATAATTGAAACAGGACATACATTTTGTGCCTTGCGTACAGTGCTTAATAAGAGAGGGTATGAGATATTTCTAAAATATCTGAAGGCTATATATATATATATACTTCCGTTTTATGGTTGTACCTATTGCTAATAAATTGGAGGTCGTGAGTTCGATCCTGCTTCAATGTCCATATTTTATTTATTATTAATGTAAATAAAAATGAAATAATGCAACCACAAAGATTCAAACCAGGGATCAGTTAAACAGTATGCCTGACCACTAAGCCACCTACAACACTTATTTAGATAAATTTCGTAGGAAACATAAATTTTGTAAACTATTATTGAAAGATACTTTTGGTGTGTTGGTGTAAAACACATCAAAGTTTTCCTAAGTATGAAGAGATTCGTTGTTCGTCCCGTTTGCATACAATATACTTAAGTTGGTGGGGGCGAATCGAACCTAAAGGTTAGTGTGACAACACACACTTTGAAGATTTCTACATGCATATTCTCAAATATTTCTTTGAAGTGATGCAACATCTTCCCAACAATTCAAGTTGTTCTCACAAAGAGTATGGATGGCAACGGATGTGGACGGACACGAGTAATATTTTTTCATTCTCAAACTCACAATATTTACGGGTAACAAACAGAAAACTATATCATCTTAATCTTTTTAATATTTTTTCATAATTTCTTGGAAATTTTAAAGTCAATAATTTAGAGATTTTATGTACTATCTTCATTAATTGAATATCTCAACTGATAATATAATCATCTCAAATAAGGGGCATTGCCTCACCTAGTGTTGACTTATAGCTATGGTTCCTTCATCCTACAACCATGTAAAAAACAATGGGTCCGTCCATTATTTGATATTAATAATATGTAATTTCTTTCGTTATGGCAATAACATGAAAATATAATCTTCAAGGTAAAACATGATAGCTGAAATCAAATCAAATATACAAACAATCCTTACTGGAATTCCACGAGCTTATCACAAATTCAATGTCATAATTAAATCTCATGTATTTGGTGTAATCAATCAATTGAATGCATGAAATGAACCGTCATAATGCTATATTTTAATTATTATAAAATATTTATCTCTAAATTTTTACTAATTATTTTATATATAATTTTCTCAGTATTAGACTTGATTATTTAATCTACCTTTTTTATCCGGGCTTCTAATAGTCTCATTAATACATACACAATTCTATAATATTTTTACAATATGAGTTATAATAATCTTTTCCTTAATATATTCATTCATTCTTAATCAACTATTATCATATTTGCTCATTTATTCAACATAACATCCTAATATCTACGCTATTAAGTTTTATCAATTGTTGATATTTTATAACCTAAAATTCAGTCTCATATAATATAATACGGAATGTCATAGTTGTTCTTACTTCTTAGGGAAACCTTTCTATCATGTTATGATGATGCTAAATTTTAGTAACTGATAATAATTTTCTTTATTGTCATAAACACCACCCCCAACATCCTTATTCCACCCCGTTAATCATGAGTAAGGCTCCTCTCCATTAATGGAGAAGCAAGTGACACACATTAACACACAAAATGCAACATGTAATAATAATTTTATCCTTTTGTGTATCACAAAATTACCATTTTGCCATTAAAAATGTGAGTAAAACAATCATTTGCCTCTCCATTAATGGAGAGGATCCTGGTTCGTTAATCATAATTGTCACCTTCGTTTTCATTATTGTCATCACAACCTTGATGACGAATGCAACCAATGTCACCCCTAGCTCGGTCATCATTACCAAGTAGCTTTTTAAGTTAATTTTATGTGTGTCAATCATATAACTTTTGATTATACTTTTGACTCCTTCCTTTGTATTTTGTAGCGTATCTTTTAAATAGCTTTTAAGCTCGAAAAAAGATGGGGGTATATAAGCTCACAAATGCTACCAGGTCTATGACCTTGAACACTTAAATTTACCCATTAATGAAACCACTGGAAAAGTGTCTTTATTTAAAATGACACATTTAAGGACAAGATAGCCATTTCCAACCGATTTCTTAAATTACAGTTGCATCTGAAACAATTGGACTTGTGGGGAGGATTAATTAACTTACATGTAGTAATTTTCAACAGTATTGAATTACAGAAGAGATAGAATATAAGTTTTTCAATTGATAAATAAAGAAAACTGTAATGTCAATGTTACAAATCAAAATGTACTTAGCTACAAGTTCGTCTAAGTAACATTCAATTACAGAGAACACACAAGTTTTGCGACATATGTGAGCAACAGAAAGAACTGAAATCATATTTACAGTTCAGCTAGTTCATGCTGTAGAGGGAAGTAGATTAGTTCGTGACTACATAAACTGTGTTTCTATTACATGATTTGACCCAATATTCTCTAATGCAATCTCATAAACACGATGTATAGGAATTAATAGAGTGGAATTTACAGTAAACTAACTTAAGAAGACTAAACACAGAGAAGAGATTAGTAGACTATTAATGAAGAACAATTGCCATAATGTAGTAATTGAAATGAAACTTCAAAGTTGACATATTATTACGGCTTCATCTTTAAAAGTTGAAACTACACAACTTTATAAGCAAAGTAGAATATAAATTTACATAGCTGCAGTATTCTCTTGAATCATATGATAAACACAAACATAACCCTCTTTAGAGAATTATCCTTATAAACAAAAGAATGAACTATATTAATCAAATCAAAATTAGCATTTCCGAGCAACTAAGGCATACATCAGCTGCAACTGGGAAAAACTAACATTTCCATCAAATCTCCACATCAGAATTCAGATGTATGCTACCCTCCAATTAACTATCAGCATTCAGCCAACAAGTGCCTTTGAAGTTGCTGATCTCAATGTTACCTCTGCAAAAAAAAAAACAGATTTAAAAAACTCAATAAAAACTAAATTGAAGCATACAGGATAAAACCAAAATGCATACAAGTTACAACTCAAACCTATAAGGTGGTGTTTGGTGTTTATATAGAACAGAGCAAAACTGTTCTATCTAGTTGAACCAAAGTTTTATACTTTTGAATATTTTGTCCTGATATGGAATTCACCAACTATTTCTATTAGTTCTAACATGTCTACCAAACAATGGCAAAGCAGGGAGACATATACCTTCCCAGTTTCAGGGGCTTCAGGAACCTTGTATGAATCAGCAGTAACCTCTGATAACCACAAACCAGGGAAAAGGGTCTGCACAAAAATCAATTAATCATTCAAAAATCCAATCTCCAACACTAACAACTAATAAGGAACAACAAATAAAAACTGAAACTTTAGAATGATGATACTAATAATCAAAGGAGTTTAGGTTAGGAATCAACTTACATCCAATTGCTTCTGCACAATTCTTGTCCTCTTCTTGGGCCTCCTAGGGGGACGGTGACCTAACAACTCCATGAAATCATCTTCAATCTCCTTCTTCGATAAGGGCACCGAAAACTTCACCTTTTCCATCTTCCCTTCAATCCCTTTCAATTTCGGCGACTTCATAACAACACCACCAACGTTGTTGTTATTGTTATTAGTCCTCAACGGCGAAGAGGTAGAAAAATTCGATTTCTTCTCTTCAATCTTCAACTCTTTCTCCGGACACGCAGAACGTCGTGTCCTCAGATTCCACGGTCTCACTCCAACACTCGCCACCAATTCCTCCGCCGCCGTCGCCGCCACGTTACCATCACCATTCTCCTCCGCAACCTCCTTCCCAAAAATCGCATCTTTCATCCTATGAGCCTCAGTCTTCAGATCAAGCATCAACTTCTCCCTCACCGCATCGATCCCTCCATCATCATCGACGTGAATTCGCGGCTTCACCGTCATCACCCTCGCATTATTCACCACCGTCTGCTCCAATCCCCTCTTCCGTGACGCCGGAGGTCGCTGATCTCCGGCATCGGTAGCGTTATCGGTGGGAACCTTCATGCACCTAAGGTGGCGCTGACTCCCCCACTTCAAACACGGTAACATGAAATTGTGAAGAGGCTTCGATCTCTCGGTTCCCATAGCCATAGTTTTCTTCTCTTCTTCTTTAGAATCCACAAACAACATTCACCACAAAACGAAACCAAAAACAACAATCAGAAACTGCGCCACGAAAAGAGAGCGAACAAAAAAGAGAACTTTCCCAAGCTGAGAATTTTCTCTGGAAAATGAGAGAAAATGAAAAAAAGAAAACTTTTCCGATTTTTTTTGTTTGCAAACTCGCCGGGAAACGCAAGTTTATATATGAGTGAGGGAAATGGAGAAGGAGGTCGGTTTTAACGTTCGGGTTGGTCTTCAACGCTTCATGCTAAAATGCGCACTATGTGTTTATTTTTTGATTGAGATTGGGATTGAGTTGGATTAATCACTGCCGTTGATGTGAGGAATTTCTAGATTGTATGACTCAATCTAAGCCATTGGTGTTGGATACTTTTTTATTCCTGTGTATAATGATTAAAAAATGGTGTCCCATGTATCACTAGGTGAAACAACTTGATAAAGATTATTTGTTTTCAACAATTTCCATTCTCTGTCAGAACTAATTATACATTGTCGTCATATGAATAATAGAAATTTTTAAATTAAAAAATAATATTCTAATTGATTTGAGATATAAAATATAAAATTGTTTAAATAATTAATCCTAATAAAACTATTGTTGTGTTGTTCTTGGTGGTCAAAAAAGATTAGAGAGATTATCCTAATTGACTTATTGTGAAATTAAGATAATTTTGTGTTGGATTAAGGTAAAGGAAGTTGCCAATTTGATTATTGGTTCAAATTTTTAAACGCTGATGATCTGAATTTTGGTTATCATATTTGGTTCATATATTTTACTTTAAATGCTTATGATTTGATTTGGGTAGTTAAATAAAACTACATACTTTCGCATGACAACTAAACCATTTGTTGAAGCATAATATTGTACATATTTACACATTGACATCTATCTTTATCTTTTTTTAAGGACACATACTTATTCTTAGAATCATATACAACTACCAACGAGTGTTAGTTCAAGTGGTATATATTTGATTCTTTAAACAAGATATCAGGTTTGAGTTGTGGATGGAAAAAATATTCGTTGGGAGAATTAACTCATATACTTATGATGTTTCCGGTTCGGACAAAATTATTTCTAGTGCAAAAATACATACGAGAAACAAAACAAACAATCCTATACAACCACATTAAGGACATGGTAATAATTGATGTGATTAACTATGATGTTATAACGATTAAAATTAAATTTTTGGAACACAACTAAAACAAAAAAATAAATATAATGTCAACGCTCACTAAATTTTCAAATCCAAAAAAATATACTTAAACATTTTCATGCGATGAGCTCTTAAGAATGGGGATAAGAAACCATAAATCTAACAACCTAACTTCTAAGTGAGACTAATTCCTCAAAACAAAGAAACTTATGTATGTTGGGTACTTGAGTTCTTCTAGCAGTAAATGTGTTTAATGTCAAAGTCCAAGGTTTGAATCACATAAGTAATCTAGGAAGATGAAAGCCAATTAAAATACTCAATTTTTTATAATGGTGAGTTCGAATCTTTATGAATATAATTGTATTAAATGGTTTGTAAGAAAAAATTGTTATATTAATGTAAGGTTTTAAAAACAATTATATTTTAGTTAGAAACAAGAACCATTTAATATACAGTAATATCAATGCAAAGTTATAATTATTGTTTTTTGACACCTTTTTATCTTTCTGCAACTAATCAGTGATGCTATCATAATCATCATTGAAGGGAAAAGGGTGAAAATCACTTAAACCCAAATACATAAGTTTATAATAAAGTAGTGTGGAATGAGAACCCATTTTGATTTTATTCTCTGTGTGTGTGCCAATTTAGTACCAAGTTGATATACATAAATTTTCGTAGAACAAAACTGGGTGCCTATGCATGATTCGAGTTTAATGAAGTTAGGAGAGCAATTTCGTGAAGAAACAGAGAAAGGATCTTTGCAATGCAATACATCGTAATATTAAAATTGAAAGTAACAGAATGAAAGGAATTGTGTGAAGGAAAAGAAAACAACCTCTTGCCAAATCCCACGTGATACGTTATAACCTCTTTTTGTTCGATTTTTTAACATTAAAACTTGTACATTATCAATTGATGATGCTATGACACACAACACAACACAGTTACAAAGGAAGGATTCAGATCAGGATTGAGTTTTGCTAACAAACAACAACCCTTCTGGCCTTACCCCACCGAATTGTGTCGGCCTCACGTAACCAAAGAGATCAAGAGCTTGTGACTGTGATTTTTTCAGTCTTCTCATAACTGAAAATAGTTTTTTTTCTAGGTAAATTAACCTTGCAAATACCACTTAATAGTTTAATTTCACCGTTGTTTACACACAATTGAGGGTAGGAAAACTACTAGTAGTATAGTGAAAGAGTTTAAAACATTTCAAATAGGGGATGAAGGAAGTGAATGAGTATGAGAGAGCAGAGAGGTTCATGCACAGGGACAAAGATCCTCTCTCCCACAATTTTTTGACTAATTGTATTAAATCAATCAAATTTTATAAAATAATATTAAAATATTAATTTATATTTTTATAAAAAGAAAATGAACTCATTAATTTGAGACAACAAATAGGACATAAATGAATATATGTGATATAGATTCTACCAATAGATGATAATGCAAAGGACGGAATCTATATAAGTATATAACTGTTCAGATTAGACTGGTCACTTTTGTTTATGCTTTTGGTTGTGTGTAAATTTGTTCTTTAATTGTTGTGGCCTCCACACCAATTTTCTGGACACCTTGGAGTTCAATTTGTAATTTTCATTTTTGTATCCCTGTCAATGATTGTTTCATTTGCTTGACCTAAATACATTGCTGTTTCCACGAAGTAATTCCAAGAGCTTTGCATAAATTCATCAGCTATTATACGAGAAATGGGATGATTATTTGAATAGGAAAAATTGTATGCACCACAGTAAAAGTTGCAGAGAAAATGACAATATAAAAGTAAATATATGTCATTTATTCTTAAAAAAAATTAATATAAATTAATGACTATTGTGGTTATATATAAATCTTTACACTACCAATATATAGATATTATACTCAAAGTTATAACAATATTATATTCATCATTCATAAATATTATACTTTTACTCAAATGGATTCTCCTTAGGCTTTGCTTAGGAGTTATAAGGGAAAGAGAAGGAGATGGATGAAGAGATTAGGAAGGGGAGGAAGGGAAAAGGGAGAAAACCATCCGTTTGTTTGGAATATAAAATTTAGATAAGAATAGTAAACTAATGATAATGTAATTTTTTCTTTAAAAATATAATTAACAATGTGAAATGAACAATAATGTATAATTATATAATATTATTAAAAATATTTAGCTATTTTGACATTTTATCTCCAAAAAAACCTCAAATTGAAAGAACTTTAAAAATAAACATATTGAGAGTTTTTGAGGGTTTAAGAAATGCTCAAAAATCTTAACTTCTCCTTTGTCCAACTCCCAAATAAGGGAAGGGCTTTTCAAAATCATCTCATCTCCTTCAAAATCTCACTCTCAAACAAAATCTTTGTGAACTGGTGGCTATATATAAATAATGGTATGTTATTATCATTATATTTTGGTGAAATAATAATTTGGGTTTGGTGAAATGATAATTAATGGTTTGAATTTTGTTCAGATACATACTCAAATTAAATAATAATATGGTGAACTTTTAGAATTTAGAACTTACTTAGCTATCATCATGGTTTGACCAATAGTGTCTGGATGTAATGTTGATTTAGATTTGTGTTCCCTCTGTGTAACTTGAGATAATATTAGTGCTTTAAAAATCTATATATTTTCAATTAGTAGTTTGATATATGTGCATTATTGTAAATTATTCGCTAATTCAAACCTTTAAATTGATGATTAGGGTCTGAAATAAAAGAGTAATTGAATCATCATCCTAATATTAAATCTAAAAATTTATATACAATTATTATATTATTCACCACTCATTTATATATATTTTTTGAAAAAGCTACAGTAATTAAAAATTAACTATAAACAATAAAATGAACTATAGACAATAAACTGGGTAGATGTGTGTTTTGGTCTGAGCAACAAAATGCAAACTATATATATGTTTTAAGTAGATTTGGAAGGATGGATACAATGAGTATGACCCGGGAGCACATACTTTATACCATAAAGTGTGTCACTTTATGTGCTACTATTTGTGATTGGTTGAAAAAATATATTTAAATTAAAATTTTAATAGTTAATTATTTTTCTAACCAATCACAAGTAGTGGTACATAGAGTGACACATTGTTTTGAGACAACAGATGTATACTCGTATCACCTATGAATCTTTTACATTAAGCAACCCGATTTGCCTATAAAATTTTTCATTGTGAATATTGGCATGTTTAATTCTAAGCGGGTAATATCACATTTATTAGATTTTTTGAGTATTTCCAATGATGGGTGGTTATTGGGGTGAATATTGATGGGAGTTACATGGAGAATCCTAATCCAACATAATATGGTAGTAGTTTTTTTGTAGAAACATAATATGGTAGTTTGATGTGTGAATTTAGTGAAATTTCATTCTAGTGAATATTTATGCCAAACTTATTGCTATCTTCTTTTGCTTGAGGCTTGTTCGGGAGAATAGGTTACATTTTGTTGAATGTAGATGTGATTGTTTGGAGGTGATTATTTGTATTTAGGGCACACATTTCATGTATCACAAAATATGCAACCATGATTGTTAACAACATCAAAGTTGTAGTTTTAAGGGAGTGGTATGTCACGTTTGTTCACACTCTTAGAGAAGAAATCTAATATAAGGATGAATGATATAAATCAATAAGAATATGAAAATGAACAACACATAAGGACCAAGGGCGATGTTTAATGGTAAGAAAATGAGTTTTAATTACTAGTTTTATTCCTTTGACTGCTTATTTACGTTAATATACACTACTAAATCATTAATTACTTTAATATCACATGAGTTTGAGTAAAAGTACTCAAACATATTTTCTTAATACACACAGAAATCATTTCTATTTATATTCCTATATTATACTACCTATCTATAGATGTGTGTAATTAGAAATAAATGTGATATATTTTAAACAAAAAAAACAACGATGAGTGTTATTAAGGTAACAAAAAATATAGTATATTATGGAAAGAAATATAAATAGTATAAGATTTAATATCTTCATTATTTTTGATTCGTTATTTTTAATATCTTATTGAATATTGGCTAAAATAAAAAAGAAGATGAAAAGATTTTCTTGAGTCAAACAAAAAAAAGAAGTGGCTAAAGATCATATTGAAGAAATGGATAATTTCTAATCAAGTAAAAAGAAGTGGCTATGGTGAAACCAACATTAATGTTCTTTCCCCTTTAACCACATAATCTTCAAGATCTTTGGCTATAAATAGGTGTGCTCCATGCCATTATAAAAGACACCAAATACTTATCTTAATGCATATTCTCTCTCCTTGTTCTAATTGTGTGAGAAATACTTGACTGAAATTGAAATTGAGTGTACTTAGATTTTGGGAAGTGAGTGAAACACTTGTAGTTATTTTTTATCATAGTGGAAAAATCCTTATTGCTCTTCAGCTGTAGACGTAGGCAAATTGCCGAACCATATTAAATTCGCGGTGTTATTTTCTCTATTATATTTTCTCCATAAGTCTTCCGCTCCAACAGTTCTAAGAATGTATTGTTTTAATCAGTCTTATATTATATTGTAATGAACTGTATATAATAAAGATGTATTGACTTTATTATAAAATATATTTTTGATGATGGATTTTAGACCTCAATGTTTTCTATTTTATAGCTTTGAAGCTCAATATATTTTTTCCTACCTTAAAAATCCAGTTTGAAACTCTTTTATGTTTGAAATACATCTAGTTACGATTTGACTTGAACTTTGCAGTTAACAAATCCTAATTTTCAATTGGAATTAATTCCTTTAAAGTCAAAAAACCTTAAATATTGTTTTAAATATAAATAAATAAACTTCTAAAATACTTTTTATTCCATAGACCGGGTTATAAAACAAGAACACGGTTTTGAGAATTGGTAATAACGCGTAAATCTGCGGCAGAGAACAGTGACAGAAGCAGAATCAGGTTTGCGTGTGGCAATGGCGGAAGAGCAAAGTGAGTTGAAGATTTACAACTCAATGACTAATGAGAAAGAGATCTTCAAACCCAAAGAACCAGGCAAAGTTTCCATGTATGTCTGTGGAGTCACCGCTTACGATTATAGCCATCTCGGTCACGCTCGTGCCGCTGTTTCTTTCGATATACTTTTCAGGTAAATGGGTCTAATTCCATTCTACTGTTATCAAATTTTGAATATTTTGGTGGAATCCCAATTGGGTTTTTCCTTTATTTTATTTTATTTATTGCTAAATTTGTCTTTGGCAGTTTTAGAGTGAGCATGATTGTTGTTCAATGTTCATGACTTTGTCAGTTTCTGATAGAAGATTTTTTCACTTGATTATGTTGAACTTTTTATACTTGTGCCACTGAAACCGTTAAAAGATGTTGTCCCTGTTACATTTCATTTTATGGGCAACTATTGTAGCTTTTGGTTGACATGACGTGGGTAGAATATGAGTGAAGAGAACATAGAACAGACTATTATATCCGCTCTCTAAAAACTACTCACTGTAAATCATAATTGTAAATCGTTACGGGGCACACTAAACACTGCTATGGTATGGTAAACCTTAATAGGGGAAATCACTGCCTCACATCAATGATACCTTTCAGAATTTTATTCACTTTCCTTAACTGGCTTTCTACAATGCTTTACATGTTTTGAAAAATGTCAATTGGACCTTTTTTGGTCAAAAAAATGATTAGGTCATTGTTTAAGTTTTTATTATCATTTTGACTAATTTTATATATTGCTTGGAAGATTTAGCTATACCGTCTAAATGTATTACATGTTGTGGTGATTTCAAGACAAATGACAAGGTAATCACCACATGTGGAAGTTCGTTGCTGAAAGTAAATTTTGTGCTGATGAAATTAGGAATGTCACAGCAGTTTTAATTGTCAATATAAGGTTATAAAGTTTCCCTTGTAATACTTTTTTCTCGCACTGCTGTCTATGTCAAGCTTAAGTTGAGTTTGTTGCCTCTCATTGGTAAGTACAACTATAAAAATTAATGCATGGATTGGGCTTAGTTCATTCCTTGCCAAACGTACTCTTATTTTGCAATTAATTTAAGAGAGAACAGGTCTGTTGAGAATGTCTTTGTTTTCTGATTTTTCCTTGATGCAGGTATTGTCCTGCTTATTTATATGTAATTTGCAACTCCAGATAAAGATTGAGACTTAACATTGAGTTTGTACCTGTGTTTAACATGAAAACTCGCAGGTACCTTAAACACTCCGGGTATGAGGTAACATATGTGCGGAATTTCACTGATGTTGATGACAAGGTGAGGAAAAAATTTGTCTTGCCTGCTGGCACAGTTGCTACTTGCTAGCATAGTATAGAACTTCATCTTTCTCAAATTTTGTTTCTACATCCTTATCCCTTCCACGTGATTATAGTTCCTCAATCCTTCTAATTTATGTTCCTCTCGACCAGTGATTGATATAAGATTGCAATATGAAGTTAAAAGGATATATGCTAACATGCTAACAAAGGGAAAAAAGAAGGTGATTGTTTGATAAGTGAAATTACAATCGTTTAATGGACCAGGTGTAGTATTGTCTCCAAGCTGAGTAAAATATATACGGCTATGCCGCTATAGCCATATTGGTTGAATGCTTCAAATATCTTTTGGATCATATTAAGGTATTTTATATTTATATAGTACTGTATTGCCAATGTTTATGAATATATTGTCAATTATGTGTGTATGCTCAAGTTTGGGTCAATATATGGCAGTTCTGTCTCTAATAAATGTTGTAACATTTTCTAATGATCCTTCCTACTTATGGTCAGTTTGAAATAAGAGTAAAAATGGGGGGTGAAAAGTTCATGGATCAGTTTTATTTGTAAAGCTGTATTAAAAGTTGTCCATCTTTTCACCCCATTTGAGCCCCCATATGGCCATATCAAACTGTCCTCAATGTGTAAGAAATGCATATCATGTGTTGGATAACATAAAACCATTGGTGTGCCTTCACCCAATAGCTTAAGCTTTTGGAACGATTGTTTCTTGACATGGTGTCAGAGCCTCTATGACCACGTGGTTAGGAGTTTGATCCTTGTCATCTCCATTCTTCTAAATAATAAAAAAGAAGTTAAATTTCAACATAAGGAATAGGTGGGCCTGTGCATAGGCGACAGTTCAAGTCCAAGGGCTATTGTGTGAGGGGGTGTTAGATAATATAAAATCATTCCCATGCCATCACCCAACATCTTAAGATTTTGGGACAGTTTGTTCTTAACAATATGATAAGAGTACTCTTAGTGTTTCGAAATTGTCAGGACTTGATGTTCTAGAAAGCCAATGCAGCACTTACTGGGATAAAAAAGATAGATAGCTAGTAAAGAGTTGTTATGTGTAAAATCTTTATTCTAATGAACCCGATCTGGTGTTCTATGACATTAGGATTGGTTGGTAAAAGAGATTGAATGTCTGATAGAGGATGTGTTTTGCAAGATTTCTAATTGTTATGTACCCTTTTCCTTTGTTTTGTATTATCTTCTATCGGAACGTTTTAGGTTGTATTCAGAAATATATTTATATCCAGTCTCTTATTAACTTCTATTTGAGGGCAAGCCTCGGCTCAATAGTATGATTGATTGCCTTGTGACCCGAAGGTCATGAGTTCAAATCTTTGAAACAACCTCTTCTTTTGCGAGGGTAAGGTTACGTACATCTACCCTCCCCAGACTCTACTAGGTGGGAGCCCTTGCACTGAGCTGCCTAGTCTTTTTATTAACTAGAACTCTGCCTTATGTGGTTTTAAAGTAGGTCATTCACCATTTGATGTACATCCTCTGCCTGCTATACGAATTTAGTGTTTGGGGGCATCACCCTTTGAGATAAGTGATAATAGTTCAGAGACCTGTCTTTATGTTGGTTTTTCTTTAATGTTGGTCTGTCTTTGTTGTTGCTATTATTTCTTCTTAATACATGACATAATTGAACCTCAATGTTGTAAATTTCACCACTTTCATTTTTCCTACAAAACATACCCCTTGATTCCTTTAGCCCGTGTCATTTTGCAAGAGTTCATTATCTGGCTATTCAATGCTGATTAGAGGCTGCTAAAACTTGAATTGTTGCAGATAATTAAGCGGGCAAATGAGACTGGTGAAGATCCTTTTAAGTTAAGCAACCGTTTTTGTGATGAATATGACCTTGATATGGCTTATCTCCAATGTGAGAGACCTTCTCGGGAGCCTCGTGTTTCTGCGCACATTGATGAGATAAAGGACATGATAATTCAGGTTTACCTTTGCTATTAATATTGCTGTCTTTTACTCTAGTTTAAAATGTATAAGGGGATTTGCTGCAATAAAAGCATTTCTTTTTGCATTACTTTTGTTTCAATGGCATTCAAATGTCTGGACAGTTTTACATTTTTTAGGTATCAACATGTGTTTTTATGTAAGTGCATGTGGAAATTATGTATTGACTTGACAGTTAAGTTGAAATATCAACATATTTTCTTGTTTCTTTTGTAAGGTGATCTGGATACTCTAGCTATGTTGTGTACTTCATTTAAAAAAGATTAGAAAGTACTCACTCTTGCTCATGGTTCTAACCTCTAATGAGGAATAAATTTGAATATTCTGTCCTTCTACACAGGGTCACCTATCCCCAATTATTTTTTGAACTTTTTTGTCTTCCATCAAGTAAGTGATTCCTTCTTCAATCATCAAGCAGTTTATATGCTATTATGATATTTTTAGCTCTTTAACGTGGGAATAAAGAGACTGATTGAGCTGGTATTAAAAAATCAAAGCAAAAAGGAAAAATATCAAGTGTTTCAAAATTATAGTAGTATAGAGGTATAACGATGCAATATCCAAGTGAAACAGCAAAGAAGTTGCAAAATGTGATAAACATAGCTGTCTGATGTATCATATTTGATAGGAAACACACATTTAGGTTGCATGTTGTTTTCTTTAATTGATATGGCCTTGAGGCATGAAAGCATAAATAAAATTTGATTTGGTTGTGGTAAGTTTGCCGTTAGTTGTAAGGATTTGGTTGTGGTAAGTTTGCCGTTAGTTGTAAGGATTTGGTTGATGATCTAAAAGAAATTTAATCATTAATTTACCATGCAGATAATCAACAATGGCTATGCATACGAAGTTGATGGTGATGTTTTCTATGCTGTTGAAAAATTCCCAAATTATGGCATGCTGTCTGGACAAAGGCTAGAACATAACAGAGCAGGGGAGCGAGTTGCTGTTGACTCAAGAAAGCGCCACCCTGCTGATTTTGCGTTGTGGAAGGTGTTAAAATCCATACCAGTTATTTTAAAACATCTTTAGTAACATTTTGGAATCTCTCTTATTCCTTAATTATTGCAGGCGGCTAAACCTGGTGAGCCCTACTGGGACAGTCCTTGGGGTCCTGGAAGACCCGGGTGGCACATTGAGTGCAGTGCAATGAGTGCTTGTTATTTAACTCATAAGTTTGATATTCATGGTGGTGGAATTGATTTAATCTTTCCTCATCATGAAAATGAGATTGCTCAGAGCTGGGCTGTGGACAAAGAGAGCAATATCAGTTATTGGTTGCATAATGGGCACGTCACTAATAATAATGAGAAGATGTCAAAGTCCTTAGGCAATTTTTTCACTATTCGCCAGGTTATTAGTTTTAAATATTGAAGTTTTTACATCGTAGAAGTCTCTTACAGGATGAGCTGTGCACATCTTTCATGAGATTTTGTTTCCCTTTTTACAGATCCTTGTGCGTTACCATCCGCTTGCATTGAGACACTTTTTGATTAGTGCCCATTATAGATCTCCATTAAATTACTCAGTCTCACAGCTGGAGAGTTCTTCTGATGCTATTTATTATATATTTCAGGTAAACAATCCATAAATAGTCTGTATCTGAAATTATGAATTGTTGCTTAGAGTTGATGGATGAGCTCATCTCGAGGTTGAACAGCTTTTTCAACATGTAATTTGAAATTGTGTACATTTGGGATTGCGTTCCTAGAGATGTCACATGTTTTTGTGAATCCTTTAAATCATTGTCTCTGTTTTGGTGGCAATCTTGTTTAATATGATTCTGACATCCTGTTGTTGGCGGTTTATGCAATTCTGCTATGATGGGAATCTATTGACATTAAGTATTAAAGCTCCAGATACCTATGTCCAACTTAATAGATTTCATTACCCAAGTCAAATTGCTCAAAAACTGGTTATATTTACTTTTGTTATGTCCTTAATTATGAGAAGGATTTTGTTCTTTTGGTTGTTAGACTCTTCAAGATTGTAAAGATACTTTATCATCACTTCAACAAGAGAGCACTGAGGAAAATAAAAAGGTGCCTCAAGTGGAAGAGGCTGCCAAGGAATGCATTAAGAAGATGCGTATTGAGTTTCAAACCAAAATGTCAGATGACTTACAAACACCTGTAATAATAACTGGTTCACTCCAAGAGGCCTTGAAATATATCAACAATTCTTTGAAGAAGCTGAAGGTATGTATTTGAAACCAGTTTCCTGTATTGTATGGCTCGATTCCGTATCCCTTTCCCTGTATCTGAGATTTGCCAGTAATTTATGGAATCTATTTTGGCTGCCTTCCAGAAAAAGATGCAGAAAAGGGCACAGTTGCAATTGATTCAATCACTAATTGAAGTTGAGAAAGAAATTGGAAAAGTTCTGGATGTACTAGGATTTTTGTCCTCTAAATCCTATGTCAAGGTGAACATTTTTTTAGAATGCACTTGCTTGTCTGCTAAGTATAACCTATTTATAGCTATTCATTTGAAAGCTGAAGTGAGAATAAATGTTATTTGTTCATCAGATTCAATCACGAATTGACACTGAGAAAGATATTGGAAAAGTTCTGGATTTAGTTGGATCATTGCCCTCTAACTCCTACGCGGAGGTGAAGCATTTTATTCGAATGCACTTGCCTGTCTGCTATGTATAATCTATAGATAGCTATTAATTTCGAACCCTGACGTCAAAAAAATTGTTATTTGTTCACCAGATTCTGCAGGAGTTGAAAGACATGGCATTGAAGAGAGCAGGTTTGGCCGAGGATGAAGTACTAAGTCTGATAGAAGAAAGAACTCAAGCAAGGAATAATAAGGATTTTCCCAAGAGTGATAAGATTAGGACTGATTTAACTGCTAAAGGCATAGCACTTATGGATGTGGGCACTGAAACAATTTGGAGACCATGCATCCCAAGTGAACCAATTGTAGTAGAAGTTGTACAGAAGGCACCTATAGTAGTTGAAGAAAAACAGTCAACACCTCCAGTGAATCAAAAAGTGGAGGGAGAAGGGAATGGGCCAAATACTGCATCATCATGAAGGTGGATCAATATCCCTCCATGTAGCTACGGTTGATACAGAACTATTAGTAATTTATGAATACTGTGACATTAGAAGGCTTCATTTGTATAACAGTTACAGGCTATAAGACTAAGTTCTTTGGTGTGTAGGACGTGCAACATTTCGCATTTTCCCTCTTTTGGACCCTTAGATTATATGAACAGAGCCTCATACATATATGGTTTTTTTAGAGTGGAGTTATTTAAACATCAAGTTCTGAATATCACATTTAACAGTGTATACATTTATTTCTATCTCTAATGTACTTTTATCTTATCTGGATACATGGATCTTGGAATACATTAAAGAGTGGTTTCTGTTTTGATGTTGAAGCAATTTTACTCTTTTTTTAAACTCTTGCTATATATTATACAAGAGCTCAGGCAATGTTCTCAAGTCTAGATTATTATCTCATTTGGGTTGCTACTGTTGAATGCTAGGATGATCTCTAGCTGCCTTAGTAGTAGAACCAAATGTAGGTAGGGTGAGAGATAAGGAAAGAGAAATTGGGATTTAGGTGATATTATCTCATAAGAGTTGTCTATTTTTTTATTCTTCACCAACTTTAGGTGATTTGGTATTATTAGTTGGGAATGAAAAGATCAACAAGTTCTAGGACATATTCCATTAACAGAGTTTCCTCATCTCACTTTTCTGTTGCATCGAATCTCTACTGTATATTATGATAATATTTAGTTGGAGTATGCCATTAATGTCTTACATCTAATGTTTACATCTTTTTTCAACCGTGCATTTCAGACTTTAGGACCATCCTAATTCATAAAACCCACGAGGTACGATGTTAGTGGTGGTGTGAGTTACATATTTCTGGTTCGTTATTTGTCCTACAACTAGTAACCCTTGCATATTAAAATGATGTTAACGTAGTACTAATCAATCAAGCTACCTCTCTTTTCAGAGAACAATTTTGGGCCCCATGTTTATCTATTCATGGAAAATAAAAACCACTAGAGAATGCAAATAAACGAGGGACCTAGATCAGAAACCTAAAAACAACTTTTTCAGAAAATCACTTTGATATGCACCACAAGCGTTTGTCTCCAACATGACTATAGGACCTTTTGGAACCATAGAAAATAGAAAAGATCAAAGTGCAAAAAGTTCTGTTGCTTACTTCCTCAGAAGTATGCATACCAAGTCTTAAGAATATCTCCACTTTTAGCAACACTTATCTATCCTTTATTCTTCATTTCTCTTCGAAAATAGTAGAAAAAAATTAATCAGATAGAAAATCCAAGTTATGCAGCATGATACTTTAAAATAACTGTCAAATCAAATCCGAATTATTATCGTGTATATCATGTTATATCGGAATCTTTTAATTCGTGGCTTTAAGCCATGCTTTCCCATAAGTCATTATCCATAATTCATACATAAAAGTGTGATCTCTGATATTAAGGAAGTTCTTTATACCTTGCATCTTCCTTGCCGTTTCCTAACCCACAATCTTAAAATAGTAACATTGGTGGATGTTGCATGATGCATTGATTGCAGATAAAAATAATATAAATGAATACTGAATGACATATTAATTATGTATAAAAAGATGTATATTCGAAGAAGATCTTTCTTCCTGACTTTAACAAGGTTTTGATGAAGACACCAACATCACCAAAAAGAAAAAGAAGAAAATGAAGATTACTTATGAAGACTAAGAAGATTAAAGCTTCAAGACAATTAATCTAAGTCTAAATAGATATTTCTATCATATACTCTTTAATATACCAAAGTAGTAATGCTCAAAATATTTTAAGACTGAGATTGCAACTAAGAGGGAGTGAATTAGTTGACTCGAAATTATGAGCACTTTTTCTGCAAAATGAAGAGTTAAAGTGCACCAGATAATATTGCAGTATGTTGCTGACCATGTAATAGATTTATACATATTCAATATATTTTGTACATCATTCATTCTAAAATAAAAATAATATAATGTGTATGAAACTACATAAAACCTACCAATGTATTAATTGTAGGAACAAAGCAAATTGAGTCTTGTTAGGAAGAAGAAATGAAATTTAGAGTTTTCTCTTTCAGAATAATATCCTTTTCGGTGGTGAAGGAGTAAAAGTTATAACTAATACACGCTAGGAAACATAGCAATCTAACTTTATTTAAAGTACAAGACAAGGTGAGAACAGGAATTGGGTTTTTCTGTGTTTATTTAAAGTACAAGACAAGGTGTGATGCGTCCCTTAAAAAGAAACAAAGACTTCACTTTTCTATCCAACTGTAGTTGTTAACAACTTGAAAATTCTATATGTAATTGGCTTGTTAAACATGTCAAAACTTAATCATGTCTCTAATTGGATTATGGTGATTTAATTTAGAAGCGAAAGGATGGTTCAACTTGCTTCCTGCTGGATGAACTACAAGTTTGAACCAGTCCAGATAAAGTCATAGAATTATATCTATTATTCTAGCAAGTTTTCAAATATATCATCATGTTTCTTCCCTAAATCAAATCAAAACTACCAATAAGTTTCATGCAATCAAAATAAGAGAAAGGTAAAACTGAAAGTTTGAAATATTCATATTCAACAATAACCTTCCTTGTGGAAACCAACTCCATCTGTTTCCAACTACTATATATAAAACCCACGTATGGGTTAAGGTAGGAAGATAATATCTAGCCTTTAATTGAAGAGGCAAATCTTTCTTTGGGTTGGACATGTCTGTATCAAGGATTTTACTATGATGGGTGCAAAAGCACCAACCATGTTTAAAATAATCCCATTAAATATATTTAACTTTTGAGCTTAAATTCATCATGTCATTGCCGGATTAATCCGATTCTTTTGTTAAGAAAATATCTTATATATTTATTTTTTTCACTTTGAATTATTACTTCGGAGTATTATATTTATATATAGTCAAGAAAATATACAACAAATAAAAAAAGAAAGAAAACAAACACAATGAAGCTATGGTACCTCGTCAAACTTTGACTAATCTACCCAGAAAGCTCCCTTAATTATCAAGAGTACAACTGTGTAACAAGTATTACCATTTTCTTCAAAAACTTAAGCTTTTAATTTGTGGGCATTTATCCTCAATCCTATGGTGAGATTAGTAAATTCGTTTGAAAAAATACATTCATAATCGTGTCATTGCTGAATTGTAGTCATTACAGTGTGACTGACACTAATGTACTTTTGCAAACATCGTTTAATCATAGATTGAAAGACTAACAATGAATGTAGGTACAAGAAAATTGCGAAGGATGCAGATATATATCATGAGTAGTTACGTTTTTTAATGAATAAGGGAAGTTGAGTTTTGGATGTTGATCAGAATAGGATAGGTTTCAACCGTTTCATGACAAGCGCTTATAAAGTATTTAAATATTATGTACAAAATTGGAACTTCATGCTTTTATGAAATATAAGTTGAATTTTTATCAATGTAAGGTAACCTTTTCTCAATTGTGCTTGGGATGTGTATCCCTTGTACTCACTATTTTTAATACATTTGCTGATAACAAAAACTGACCCAACCTTCAATTAAATGTTATCGAATAAATGGTAAATAATATACTCACTATATATAAATCTTTATGGTGTCAATGTATCGATATCATTATAGGATACTAATATATAACAAGCAATAAGCAATTATTATGTTCAACCGTTGGAATGCTTCATGTTCAAATTTCACCCCAACTAAATATGCTACTTCCAAAGAGTCTTGTGACCTTGTCATGTGAAAACAAATTTTGTACTATTAAGTAGATAAAATTCGAGCAGAAAATCTGAAGCAAACACCATAATATATTCACATTGATTGTACTTTCTGCATGTGTCCTACATGTCTAAACATTGTTGGTTTTGATATAGTGAGCCGTGTCTTCCCCGTCTGAGAGCATCTTTATTACACAGTTGCACTAGATGAATAATAAATATATTTAAAATATTAATATCTTTTTATATCGTTGTACTTGTACATGAGATGAAACATTAATTGAATCAAAATGTTCACGCCGTGATACATTTCCATCTAAAACATAAAATGGAAGTTTTAATTTTGTGGTTGTTTGCCCACCAAAGTTAATGCCTAATTTCGACTTAATATGAACAAATTGAAAAACCTCTCCCTTTTAGATAAGGTTTTATGCATTTATTCTCTCGTTCCTCACATAATAAGAACCCGTTTAACATATAAATAAATTGCAAAGTCAAATATGTGTTTTTAGTAGGGTATTATGAATTTAAAGTTTACAAACTTTTATGTATCATTAATTAATCGGACTTATAAAATTTTCATGCAACAATTGCATAGCCAAGCAACCTTTTGTACGCCTAAAAAAATGTCGCCCTCTTAAATAAAAAATTTCGTGCAACAATGGTGTAGTTTGTATTTGCCAAGCTATGCATTGCTGAAAAAAGTAAAAATATCCTTCCAATATGTATACGGTTAAATGGACCACAAGTTACTTAATGAAATAAATGTACGCACCTACTGAAAACTATATAACAATAACTTAGAACGATGTCATGTACAAATTTTGGAAGATGGTGAGGAAAGGTACTAGCAAATTAGTACTTGTGGAGTTGTGGTCAATAAGCAAATTTTGCAACGTGTAATAGTGAAATCATCATTTCCTTAATAAAAATAATAAAAGAAATAAGTGTGAAAATGTACAAGATGTGAAACTTCACATGGCTTAATCTCAAGCCAAAGCCAACCATCATATCATCACGAGCGACAAAAATCATATTTGATAAACGGTGTCTCATTCCCTATTCCGAACTAATTAAAATGTTATATTTTGCTTTCAAATATTTTTTTTACTCATGTGACAATATGTGATTAGTCATAGACAAAAAATGAGACACCTTTGAAAATAAGTGATTTATATTCCATTAGGCCCAGCAGGGGCAAGGCTAAGGTGCAAGTCCAAGCCCAATGCATCATCAAAATTGGGCCCACTATCTCCGTTTGAGAACCTACTCAAAGAGGACCCTTCATTTCCACCACGGTGGGCCCTAGCCTGCACCTGCGACCCCATCGTTGACAATGCGGATGACGAATCACCTACAGCGCCACCATAGGGGAAAACCCCTATACCCGCAGATTTTGCACTATTACAACAACCACTATAATTACCGTAACTATTATTGTTACTCCTGCTACTAATGGTTTTGCTGTGCGCCGACGGGAACACACAACCGTGTGATACTGACACGTGGAAGGGAGGAGGAGCGGCACGTGGCGGCATGTAAACCCAAGAGGGCGTACCCGGCGGGATCATTACGGATCCTGGCGACGGAGCGAGGAGGTGTGGCGGAGGGGCGAAGGCGGAGATGATGGGGTTCCGGATGAAGGCGTTTCTTGAGGCTTGTAACTGAGCACGCTTGAGTTGTTGACGCTCTTTCTTGTGAGCGTTTTGGTGACCACCAAGTGCTTGTGAATTTGAGAACTCTCTACAACAG
The DNA here is from genome assembly GCF_001865875.1 of Lupinus angustifolius. NCBI lineage: Eukaryota > Viridiplantae > Streptophyta > Magnoliopsida > Fabales > Fabaceae > Lupinus > Lupinus angustifolius. The sequence continues at coordinate 3,202,787 of NC_032028.1, read as the reverse complement.
TACTGACACTCGTATTTCCGTTCACTGGAGGAGGAGGAAGGAGGAGAGGTTGAAGTTGAAGTGGTTTTTGGAGTTGTTGCATCTTCATGGAGCACCTCGTCTTCGAGGGTTTCTTCTTGGACGTTGAATCCGAAGAGCTTGAGGCGCGTTTGGGAAGTGGGGAATGTGGTTTTAGAATGGCATGGGTTCTCCATCGGAGTTTGGTTATTTAAGGAGACTACAAGTGTTTTATACTAATAAGGAGATGTGTAGGTTTTGCATGTCTTTGTCTCTATTTATACAAATTAGGATTCACTGGGTTTTCACATGAGAATTATTACTATTATTATTGTATAAAAATGAGTAATAGTGAAAAGAGAAGATTTGCACATATGCTATTGAGAATAAAGTGTGTGAAAATAAGGATGAGGAACACATATTCCATTTATGTGTAGAGGCAATTAAAAAATATTTTTCAAAAAAAAGAAATTAATATTTTAAAATTGTTTTGTGAAATTGGATTGGTTAGAGATATAAATATAGGAAAATTCTGGGTAGAATATTCATCAATAAAAGTATGTGAAGACAACCTTAGAAGACTCATAAAGGACGGAAGAGAGGGGATGATGATCTGTTGTCTCGAACCTTATCCCAATCATGTCCCTAACTCATCACAATGAAATAAAATTGATAAATTAATGAATATTTAATTTTTTTTAACTGACGTGACATAATATAATTAGTTTGAGACAGAGTTTAGAACAGCAAATTCTTGTCCTGGACAAATATTGTTGGACATTGTCTCTTCACAATTTTGAGGGTTTTGCTAACTAGTGTTATGCTTATGAGTAATATTTTAATTAACTTAAAATGCTTGAGAGCCACAACTATATATCATTAATTCTCTTGTCAACTTCACACATTTCTGACTGGTGTACATGCGATGCACTAGACATAGCATTATGCATCAAGTATACACAACCAGAAGAAAAGGTAGCTAGTTTGGAGGACAGCCTATATATCTCATGTCCAACCAATAGATGTGTGTTGATTGGGTGAATATTATGTATCAGCATCATAGCCATTAAATAGGCAAAGCAAGTACTCGTTCAAAATTTAATAACCAGTTGGATCCATTCATTTTCTCATCCCAACCCATCAAAATTGATTTATTTGAATGTCCAACTTAGGAGTAGAGGGAAAGGTCATTGGAATCTCTATCCGATCAGGTGGTAGAAACTTAAATTACATACTATTTAATCTTACATTACCTATATTATTGTACATTACCTATATTATTGAACTTATAATGATTTAAATACTTGTTAAATTATTTTTATTATTGTCAATTGATTTTGAAGAGAACTATTAAAACACTCCTCATAGTAGGCCATACTTCATTCATACTATATATATGTGCCAAAGTTTAAGAATAAGATGTAATTTTGAATTGAGTAATTATATATTTAATTTAATATATGAAGAAGTAGTAGTAGATTTCATTTTCTAACACACACTGACATCTTTTTAACGCCACATGTAGTTATTGGAAGTTACATTATAAATACAATTATGTAAAAATAATAATAATATACATGCACATAAGTTTAGTGTTGAATTGAGCGTCTAGTCAAAACAAAAAATATTGAATTGAGTGTTCTGATAAATAATGTGAAATAATTTTCCATTAGGATGGAGAAATACGTGACGTTTATGTAGTCATTGCTTTCACTCTTTTCATGCATTTGAACTTGGCGTAAGATGGCCAATCATAAGTTTAGCAGATTGTTTTATCAACTGATAAACATTTTCTGAAGCATGATTTAACTCCACTTAAACCTCATCTCATTCCAGAACATGTACAACTAACCTCTCATTAATGCTAATGGTACCCAATAATTTTGACTTCAATGCATTTTTTGTCTTTTAATTTTTGACTTGGTAAACTTCTTTCTGAACGAATCTGGTTCCAATTTTTTTATTCTGCAATGTTAGACTGTTATTCCTTTTATCAAGTTTTTGTCTAAAAACTTATGAAAAGAATATATGTGTGGCTAACAGCAGTACAGTTGTATCATCACTTTCGGTAGTTTTTGGAAGAGACTAACATTGCATGGTTAAGAGTTTGAAGATCAAAACTACTGCTAAAAAAAAGCTAGAGAACGAGCTTAAAATATGAGTAAAATTTAAGGGAAATAAGCCTTTAATTTTTCTGACATTAGATTATAAGGATAACATTAACTCACGAAACAAATGCTCCATTTGAAATCAAAAGTTCTTTCCCTTGGTTACTAGGACTTTTGCAATATCGTATTATTTCATTTAAATTTTTTATTACAAATAATTCAAATTTTTATCAGATAATCTGCATAATAATAAATTGAATATATATATATACATTTTAAGATATATTTAATTCCTTATTTATACCTTTTATGTATTTAAAAAGAATATTAAGATAGTTACACACATTAGATGTAAATATGAACAAAATAACATTTATAAGAATTATGCACTCTTCATTTCTCATTCTTTGAACATAAAGGTTTAATTAACGTCCTTAGCTCTTTGAACTAATTTTGGGTTTAATTAAGTATAACGTGCACCATTCTTAAAAAAAATATTTTTTAGAAACTGTAACAAAATTATATTTTCTTATTTTAGCCTTACTGGACTCCCAAGTACTATATTAGATGAATGTCAAATACTCCATATTTAAGAGCAATACAAGTTGTGGAAGGGAAAATCACATACCAGAATATAGGCTTGTTTCTACAAACAAAAACAAAAAAACTCAATGAAGCACGTGAAGCTCATGTCCCTGTACCCCCACCCTGGCAACTGCTGATTCCAACTACTTTGCATCTGATACAAAGATGGCAAATTCCATCTTGCATGCCCCAAAATTACATAATTCAACTTTTACGGCATCTCATTCTTTATATTATTAAAAGTTATATTTCTCTATTTTTTCTAAAGTATTTGTGAATTTTAACTCTTTTATTTGAGCTAGACTCCATTAATGGAGAGGTCTACTCCTTTTATTTACATCAATTTTGCATGGGCTTGATAAAAAAACACAATAAAAAGGACCCCTCACAAACCAAAACAGACATCTCTATGGTCAAGGATTTGCTATCCCAAATCCTGTCTATCAATAATATTATGACACATTAGTTAAAAAAAAATTAAATATTCATAACTTTATTAATTTTGTTTCATTGTGATTAGTCAAGGGACATGGTTAAGGACAACAAATAAAATGAGTTTATTTAGCAGGTAAAAACAACAGTACTTCAATTAACAAATAAAATTAAAAACTTATAAACATGCAGAAAAAGTTTAACACGACTTCTTATAAATATAGTATATTTTCTCATCCATCATCCAGTATTTCATAGTACGATAGCATCTAAGATCTTAAGCTACAAAATACATATGACATTCAGATTTAACACCGTCCCACTAGTCACATCTGCATGGCCCACATTTCAACATCATATTCACTCTCATATCTAATCTTAGATACGCATGTTTCACATTATTCTAACTTCTTCATGCCACCACTTACCATGATGGCAATTTCGTGAATAAAGTCTTTATTTTTCCTCAACTATTTTCAGAATAATAGACACCTTAAGTCATTATAGCCTTCAGAGTTGGATGGTCTAGAAGGGAATTTTAATGTCAGGTTAACTTATGACATGGAGGGTTTGGATCCCCACCATTTACTGATTTACGTGTTGTTGATGATGATGAATTATTGTTTATGATGTTTGCGTGATTGACGTTGAAATCTATATGTCTATATTGGTTTTCTACCTTTAACAGAGATCTTAGCGAATCTTACTAACTACTAGGGTTAGAGCATTTTGGAGGCTTGAAATCTCCCACTTAAAAAGCATAATCAATCATAATCATAATTGCTTGTACAAATATTTATCAAACAAACATGAAAGTGAAAAAAGTAAAGCATTCTTTAATTCTAAAGTCTTCCTCACAACTCCTAATATGACCCACTATGTCCCCTCTTTCTCGTGAGTGTTGTATTCAAACTACCTCTCCTAATTAGTCAAAATTCTCATCTACTCACTTATATAGCATTTTATTTGAAATTGTAAGTAGTTTATGTTGTGACTTATTATTTTGGTATTGCTATTTTATTCTTTGAATTTTTTTTGCCTATATAATAATTTATTTTGAGTTACTCATATTTAAGTTGGGTCAGTTTTTCCATTAATAAAAATTTCACTCATTAATGGAGTGATTTATTCTTCTAAAAAATTAAACATTACCTAGTTTGAAAATGGTTAGAATATGAACTCAAGGTTTTGTTCCTATGGTGGTGTAGGGTGATAACACAAGTGAAACTGCTGTACATATATCTGATTGATTCCACAATGTTTTAAGAAACTTAGGTAGGTGTCAACCACATTGGGAACACATATGCACTGCTTGTTGCTCACTTGAACACTTATAACTATAGCCTAATTGTTTAGCCATGGTGAGATAATCATTTTTTGTGTCTCATTTATGTCTCAACTCAATTAAAAAGTATCACATAATTAAAAAGAAAAATCATAAAAATAAAATATATATTTTTTATATTACTTGGTGAAATGTAGTTAATTTAATTTATTTGATGGAACTTGTTGTAATTTGTACCATCAATTTGTGATAAACAACTTCTGGAGGGCATTAGACATGCTTTCTTTTGTTGTTGTAATTGAAGTGACATCGCTGATTATCATTTAAGATCACCCGAATCGTGATTATGGCCCACCAATTTTGCTTAGATTAAGTAAAAACCAATGAATGATAAATCACAATATTTAATGAGAGATTATTAAGTGACAAGATCCTATTATATTAGAACCCCAATTAACTTTCTAATCATCTTTGTTTCTTTTTGCAACCATTACTTTGTAAGCATCCAAAAAGGATAAAAAGATAACCCCAACGTGACTTAGTTTTCAAGTTGAAATCCTTTCTAATAGATATGTTCAAAGAACATTTAAAGCACTCACCAAACGACGTGGGTATGACTCAATTAGCCCTACATGTATTCTAAGTGACATTACCTACTATGTTTTAAAATTAATTTATATTTACAATATTTAAATAAATAGATTCTTAGATGTTATGTGGGGTGGAGTTTGTATATTAAGTCATGTACTATGCCCCAATCTATATTTCTCTCTCATGATAATGCAACTAACTAAACAATTACTACATATAATATAATCCAAAGCTAAGCCTAGAATGAAAAGTAGAGAATGTCCATGTTTATTTTGTGACAGAAGAAAAACATCTTGAAAATCAGATCCCTTATGCGTCATTTATATGTTATTACTAAAAATTGATAAGTCGTTGGTCTGATATTGTAAGATTCTATTAGATTTTCAGAAGTAAACAATATTTGTTAAAAAATATAGTTACATAATTGAAAAATAATTAATTCTTTACCTATAAAATGAAGAAGTATCATTAGTTGTAACAAAAAAAATTGTCAGGAAAAAATTATTTTTATTTAATACTCGTTTTACAATTTAAGACAACATTAATTATACTTTTACACATTATACATTAATATGAAAGATGAACAATTTTTTAAATAGTTTGATTAATAAACTAGGACAACACTTAGAAAAGAGACAAACTCAGCTAGAGAATATTTGGAAGTTCTTATGAATTTAGTTAACAACACTCAGAATTAGTTTTTTGTTAACAATGCTCATTCTTAAACCTAGATTCCCATTTTGTACATTAGCAAGATGATCTTGCTTTCCCTTTGTTTTTTATGACAACAAAGTCGATTTCCCCCGTGTTTTAGTATTATTTATTGGAAACATATGTGACAACATTCATTTTTATGGAAGTTCTGTCTTTTTAGTGAAGACAAATTTTGGTTTAGATTATTATTAAAATAGAAGACTTGATCAATGAAGTCAATAAAATAATAATAACTTAGACGAGGGAGACTTCAAACGGTGTTCCAATCTTGCCCATCTTCAAATTATTTTCACTTATATGATGCAAAATCTTGTTATACACAATCCAGCTTTATAAAGCTATTATTGGCCTAACAAAAATAAACAAATTATAATTATTTGACACAAACGTAAGAGTCTATCAATGCTAGCTGATCAAACCACTAAGTGAGCAATTCTATCAGGTGAGAAAGAAATGGTGCACACAATCTAAGATATAAGATGATAGAATAATAAGCACTTGATCAATTTAGAAATTATAATAAGCTGAAGTATATCGATAGAGCAGTAATTTTATAAAATATTTATGCAATAAAACATATTTAATTTTTAAAACTAACGTTATGTACTGGCATTATAGACAACAAGTAGAGAAAAACGTATAAATAATTTGTTTAGATTGTCTCTTGGGAAAGTTCAAATATACGAAAGTAATGGCCTAACTGATTAAATAAGGCTGATTAGATTCACCACAAGTCAAGATAAGCATGTTTATCTTTTGTACAAATATAACGCAAAAAATTGAATAATTTTTTTAAAATGTTTGTCCAATAAATAAGTAATGATAATTTTAATTTAATAATAATTTTAGTTTTTTATTCCCTGATAAAGATATTTTGTTAGCAAAAGTGCAAAGCCCTTTTCTCAACACTGAAATAGAATTCCAATTTATTTATGTTATAACTTTTCTACACTCAAGTTCTCAACACATGCCTTGTGTTGAAAGTTCAAATCAATATGTAGAAACATATGGCTAATTATTGAGGCCATATGTTGGGTAGGAATTGTAGGAGAAAAATATGGTTAAACCAATGCACGAGAGTAAGTAATAAAGCAATCTTAATCAGTGGACTGGGATTGAAATTTATTACTAGCATTCTAGCAAGTTACTGTATTTGTTGCTGGATAGCGACTTTGAACAAGTCTCGAGCTTTCTTAAGAGCCTAATATTAAGACCAATAGCCATTTTTTAAGGAAACCAATTGCCAATTTAGGGTTTCTATGGCGGGTAAAGATAAAATATAGTTTGTGACATTTTGGTGTGGTAACAATATCTTGTTGCCATATCCTATATCATGTTCACATAATATATTTTCTAATTCATGGAGAAATTGGGTTAGAAATTAGCAGAATAAGATTTGCAATAAAAGCACAACTTTATGCTCCCATGTGTAATCCACTGAAGATATTGTCATGTAACAGTTGCACAAAGCTGTATGCACCCCATTGAAAATTCTATAAGCCACTCTCACAAACAACTAATTCTATTATCTTATATTTCACTTTGTTGGATGAAGTTGGCATCATAGATGATAAATAGCAATGATGAACAGAACTGTTACAACAAAGAATATTACAATTACAGTTATCAAAACTATATATGTCCACAGTTTTACATGGGAATTGGATGACAAAAAATTGAAAACAGGTAGACATATGCCTTTGACTTTGAGTGTAATACTAATGAATAGACTAACAAACCAGTTTACAACCTTGGTGGTGTAACCAAGCAAAGAAGGAAAATATTCCAGACATACAATGCCTAAGGGAGGATGCTAAGTTTGATGCCATGACTTTAATTGATAGAGACCAGCAAAATCAAGTGAAATTTAAGTCAACTTCTTATCAGAACCCTTAAGATTGAGGTTAAACCATTTCTTTTTGCCTGATTTATCCTTTTCATCTGACCCTCCATCCTCAGGGCTCTCTTCACCAGAAATTTTGCTAGAACTTCCATTGCTTAAATTACTAGCACTCCCACTAATACTGGTTGACTTGACAATGGTGAAGGAAGAATGGATACCATCCCTTTGTTTCAGAAGCTCATCTACCTGGGTAGCAAATAAAAGATTCAACATAGTCACAAACATAAATTACATCTTGGGCCAAACAATAGTGTATGACCAAAAAAACAATCACAAACATAAAGTGTTTGATCTCAAACAATAAAACAATTGCAATCTCTAGAGGACATAAGTTTGAGTTTGTAGCATAACATGGAGAAAGCAAACAGAAAGAAAAGATTACTTAGAGTTTGTAGCATAACACGAAGAAAGCAAACAGAAGTTTGAGTTTGTAGCATAAGACGAAGAAAGGAAACAGAAAGAAAAGTTTATCTCCTAACTCCTAAGGTGTTAATAATTTCTCACTGCATTTATGAGTATCTATTAGTCAACCGGGTGAGTGACTCACTGTCAGAGAGTGATGGACAATTTAATTCTGACTACAGATATAAACAATTACTGGCCTGCATGCACAGCTGCACCCAAAGATCTTCATAAGCATTTAGGTCTTTAGGAATCTTGGTTCTTTAAGATGGCATTGCCGCCTCTATGACTAAGATGCCGAGTGTCCGACCCCATTCTTCTAATAAAGATTATATTTCCAGCCCAAGTTTTGAGTTGCATGTACTTCATGTACTTTATTCAAGCTTTAAGGCAACGACATCTTGTATGAAGGGAAGGGATGGAGATTTAAACCATTCTTGGGTCTACACCTAATATATTATTGATAAGAACCACAGGAGGTCAAAGGTCTTATAAACCCCACATTTGAATCCCATACTTCCAAAGACTCAAGTCCTATACCTTGCAAATTGATCCTAACAGCTATCTTTTAGGATAGTTGTTTCTATGACATTTCGTACATCATATTCACATAATAATCTACAATGAAGGCCAACCTAAGATGAGCAACTTATGACACAAGAACTAACTTATTTCCTTTTCCCCTTTTAAACCTATACATTTGTGATTGGCACAAATTATGGGCTCTGGTGATCTACTTTGGCCCGGCAAAGCAAGCAGGGATATGATGGTCCCAATTGATCAAGCCGCAACTGAGTGGAACGAATATGTTATTTTGTGAACTAGTTTTTAACTAAACTGTGGGCAGAATTAGTAGTAAACATAATGCAAATGTGTGGATTTCCAGATATGCACTTGTCCTGTAGCACATGTTGAAAGAACTTACAGACTGTTTTTCTTTTGTGTATCTGTCTGTCACTTCTTGATAGCGTGCCAATGCCTGAAAGTATTTGAAAAAATACACTGTAAGTGCCCCTGAGCAAGCTTTAAGCCACGATCAACAAAAGCCAACACAAACCTTTCTATATTCTGCTTCAAATTGGCGTAGCTCATTCCTCTTTCTTAAAATTTGAGCCTCAATGTCCATGAGCTTTTTGGTGGTATCTTCATGTGATTTTGCACATACTGCCTCAATTGTATAGCTAGCAGTCTTAAAGAAGTTATCCCCTAAACAATATCAACTTAAATCAGGTGTAAATGTAACTTAAGTAGTTTAGTTGAAAAAATAGCATACGCAAGCAAAAGGACAATACACTAAAATAAATTGCCAGACCATAAACAGCAAAGATATGAGTGCCAGGCTTCAGTTCAGCAACTTCACAAGGTTGAAGACCTTCCAACCTTTTAAAGAAAGACCCTTCAGGATCCTTGGCCATTGCTAACTGCACCACAGTACTAGAAATATACACCATTTTCCCAACATCCCACGACAAAGGAAAATAAACCTAATGAACATAATTTCCGTACCGCATTCACGGTTGAATCCATTCTGTACACTTGAAAATGTAAGAAATACATTCCTGCAGATGTCACCTTGCCAGTCTTCTCACTATCTTCCTGTATGAAAGACAGTTACATACAACATTAACTAAATACAAACCTATTTGTAATTTTCACAACTACTAATTCAATAAGTGACTAGTTGCAGTTTATGCAATGTACAAACCAATAAAAAATAGCATAAGAACAACTCAAATTGTGTAACTTAACATAATCCATACAAATGACTGGCTACAGGTTGAAGACCAAACAAAGCGAACTCTCCTAATGTTTGTGTTATGTGTTTACCTGACTTTTGAGCATAGCAGCCACTAACTGTACATAATCCAAATGCAAGACACCTTGCAAGCTTTATAACTATGGGGCCTTGATTTTTTCCGAATGAGAGACACGGGTACACAAGACCAAAGGCTTAATAGCCGCAACCATAGTAATGAAATTCCTTCTTTCATGCCACTACTTCTTTTCTAAATTCACACCCAGGGATTTTTTTTATGCTCAGTGACTAATTGCTATCACTATTATGCTACCAGGGAAAGGGGAAGAAAGATAGAGAAATTGAGCTATATTTCAATGGATAATACTTCCAATATCCAACATTCTAGAGACATAATCACAGTTGATGAAAGCACTAATATTTAATAATACCAAGTTCATAGTCATTTCAAATTGTTATCCATTTGTTTGGTAAAGCAACAAGTCAGTGGGGGGAAGTAAATGTAGAAGCACTAGAAGAACGAACATTACCTGTAATGCCAAACCATAGCCACCATTTGCATCGTGTTCAAAGTAGAGCAACTGAAAAAAAAGTCTTCAATGTTACAATCCAAATCCAATACATATAAACTGGAAGCACATTTGCAATAGGTGGACAAAGACACCAGAATTGTTATAATGAAGAAATCAGCAATACCTTGAATTTGCTTTGTGCAGTTGAAGTAGCTCTTATTACAATCCCTGACTCAGCTTGCAGCTCATTTATTGTCACACCAAAAAAATGAGCACACTGCTTCTCTACCTGAAAAAATTTGTGACTTAAGTAGAACAAATACACCACCATGAAGACTACTTTGTTGCTTCATTCATCATGAAGGAAGTAATAACCTTTCCAGTAACTGATGTTCCAATTGGAAGGGGTCTGACTGTAACAGTGCCATTCAGAGCTTCTTCGAGTACATTAGCTGAAATGGTAGTCTTGATAGGGACGCCCAGCTTGCTAAAACCAAGTGGGATAAGAAACAAAGCAAACATAAATAACTTCGAAAATAAAATGGTCGTGTACCACATTCACACCTGAATAAAGCTGCAAACATTGTGTTGACAGTCCCAAGATTAGATAAGTCAATTTCCATGTCCATGCTATCAGCATCAAGTGCCTGATATGTATTTGCACAATAGCTTAAAGATTACACATTGAAGGAGAACCATTCAATAAGAATAACACATTGACACTTAAGGAGTACAATACTGCTGAAACTTAAACTTTAAAGAATTGGCATGCCATAATAAAAAAGATAAACAAAACACTATATATGATTTCTTATAATAAGAGAAATATTATCAGATTATAGAAAAAATATACAATAGGATAAGACATCCTCACAGAAACAAGAAACAACTACAAACTAGGTGACAAAGGCATGCAACAAAGCATGTCTATCTTTCTAGTTTCTACATGTCTACCCAAGAAACACGACTAAGTAACCCATGTGTGAGCGCCAATGAGAAACCCAAAAGAGGAACCCTATCCCAAATGAAGTCAATAGATGAAAAAGTGACAGAAAATTATATATGAATTGATGGCAAAAATAATAATCTACCCAAAGAAATCAATACAGGAAAACAAAAAAAAATGTACATGAGTCCCACTAGCCTTTTCATTTTTATAATGTAGGAAGAATTGGAAAAGAACAGCAGAAAAAAGGAGAGAAAATAGAGGTTTGGATTCACATAGGAAGAAAGAGACCTCAAATCCTGCACTGTCATACTGCCTTCTCTTCTCTGGATCAGACAAGATAGTATAAGAGTATGCAACCTCCTTAAATAGTTCTGAAGCTTCAGGATTGTTAGCATTCTTGTCAGGGTGATACCTGTCAATCATATAAAGATATGTAAATAGGTCCAACATATGTCCATAATCATCATTTTCTAATGTCATTGCAAACCAGTTAAAAACTACACAAACTCATTGATTCTACATGACAAGAACATCTGTATATTGCTTAAACTAATTTGACCTCATTGGTACACCGATTCCCTTCATGGAGTTCTAACCTACGAAACATAGAGTCATAGACACTTAAAAATAGTTGCTTACGAACACATATCCCGATCGGATGCTGTCAGTCACTTTTACTGTATTTTACAGCTTTGTCCATTTACATTTTGAACTTCATATCATTATAGATGAAATTAAAATTAGACAAATGTTGACATGTTATCATGAACACACTATATTAACTCTATATTAAAACACAATTCCTCTGTTCTAACCTAAAACCGAGCTTTTATATTAACTCTATATTAATTTCATATTCCTAATCATAACGTTTTGTGTTCTACAATTTCTAAATTTGGCATATCCCTATTTCCATGTCATGCCATATCTGTATCATATATTCATATCTGCATTGTATCTGTGCTTTTCCTATTTTTTATCAACTAACAATGCTCACTACCTTCAAAGGTTCTTCAATTATTCTACCTCACTTAAGAATACTATGCCAATGTTTTACATATGATAAGAAATTCAGAGAAGCTCTCTACTGCATAAAAATAAACAAATAAAAAACTTCAAGAATCCAAACAAGATAGAGAAATAAGCATTTAATTGTAATTCCAAATGTAAATAATTAAAAAACAAAAAGACCTAGCCACAAGAAAGATTGAGAAAAAAATAGAATTGTGTGCAAAAGAAAAAAAGTACTTGAGAGCTAGCTTTCTGTAAGCGGTTTTGATTTCTTGATCGGTAGAGTCCCTTGTAACGGACAAAACCTCATAAGGATCACGTCGATTTGTTGGGGTAGATGGTCCTTCTATCTTCGAACCCATCCCCACAAACCACCCCCTCTTTCTCTTTCTCTCTATTTCAAAACACACTAGCTCAAATAAACCCAAAAAAATCAGCTTTTCGGTATCAGATATTATTTTGACATGTTATCCATCGCAATAAGAGATCAACACGCGAATCAAAGCTTCATTGGATCGGTCGTGGTTTCGCTTTCCTCTCGGGATGAGAAAAAGTGAGGTTGGGAAGATCTAATTCTAACGGGTGTGATTAGGTTTTGAATTTAGATGAATGAAGAGAAAGAAACTCCTTTGCCCCTTCGGACTCAGGTGAAGGTCGCGCTTCTGTAATAATGTTAAGATGTTTGTATGCGACCAATAAGAGACACTGTCCTTTTTCAATTATTATTAGTTCATTCAAAATATAGAATTAAAAAACTCGACGAAATTAATTAAGATATCTAATTATCCATGTCCATAAGAAATAAGCACTTAAGAAGGATAGATTGAAATAGTAAATAGTTAAACGATAAATGAAGCATTCATTTGAGCGTGAACAATACTGAGTGTTAGTAAAATTGTCCAATAATAAAATAAGAGAAAGATACATCACTATTCATTATTCATATTTAAACTTAATAAATAAATTGTGTTGGATTACTGATCATATAGAAATCTTTAAATAGTAAGTGCATAAAGATTATGCTAATAAAATAATATTGTAACACTCATTAAGTCATTGCACACATGAAGAGTATATATATACTAACAAAGTAGTAGTCCAGTTGTAAAAGGTTCCACCGGAACGTTAGAAAAACAAAAAATTTAATGATTCGATTAATAAGAATAACACTTATTAGAAGAGGTAGTCACGTATTAGGAAATATAAAACTTCTTACCTATAGCATGAGCTGATACCCTTAATAATACCAAAATACATATCAAGAGTATAAAAATAAAAATATTAGACTCGTGTACACGCAAAATATGTTATTATTTATGTAACAATAATTTATATATATATATATATTAATTATTAAAATATATATAAATTTTAAAACTTGTTGTTTGTAAATATATTTTGTGTGAATTAAGTGTAGTTTTGACAATACGAGAAAAATGAATGCATATTATTTACTTGATTAAGTTATTCGTCTTATCTTAACTATTATGTTCTAGTTATTACAAAAAAGATCATTTTCAACAACAAATAAAATTTGGTAGTGAGATAGAAGATGAATTTCTTATAAACAACATGATGATTATATTGAAAAGAAAATAGCTTAAAATTTTACTAATATTTCAATCATCGATGAGTTTGAGTCTTTTAAAAAATAGATAACATCACTTTAAATTGATGTACATTTTTCTGTAACATCTTTAATTATTTATTACTTATTGTTATTTGAAATTAATATGTGTATTTTGAAGTTTTAAAACAATTATGTATTTTTCTTTATATTTTTGTTACTAAATTAATCTTAATTAGAGATTGTAATTAAATATTATTATTCATCTTAAATTTTACATCAAAAACTACTACTGACCATAAGAAAAATAATATATATAATAAAATTGTTTTTATTTATTAATAATTGATTTACAAGTTAATAAAAAATTGAAGAAGATTGATTACTCTTGTTTTAATGCAATCCTTATAATACGAGATATATTATATTTTTCTTCCATCCCTAATAAGAAACATAGGCAAGTCTTTTTCTCCCTGTCAGTGATTCCATTTCGCATGGGAGTCACCCAAAACGTCCCGCGATCTTTTTTTCATTTTTCAATTTTATAACAGTTTAATATGTAAATAAATTTTTACATGATATGTGCATAATTACTCACCAGTTGTTCATGTATTATACACCTGTTGTGTTGATAATATAAAAAAATTGCATTATGAATTTATGATACATAACTATTTTATTATAAATTATCTTTATAGTATAAAAATGATATGTTATATTTTAATACTACAAACTCATCAAAATTCCTAAGTACGTCACTTTTAGCTCTTAGAATAATTATCTTATGATGAGTGGGTTGATGATAGTGTAATATATACCTGACACTACATCTTTAATATAAAAGTGTAGTATGTAACTTTTATAATATATGTAACTTTTTTGTTGGGTAAGTATATTCTGATGTTGACCACCTTCCTTGGATGGCGGCTTCATCAAATGTGAGGCTGCATGTGGTTCATGGTTCATCTAGCTCAACAATGGTTCACTGTCGTTTGGTCCATTTGAATTATGAGGAATGAATTGATCTTTTCCAACAAGGCTATGAGTTATGTGTATATTTTGGATTTAATCCAAGCTAAGTCTTGGTCATGGTTTCTCTCTAGAGTTGCTCCAACTTCTTTTGTGTTTGTTAATTGGTGTAACGATCCAAAAACTTGTATTATATTAACTTCTAAAAAGATCAATATTTGATCTTTGTCTTGTATTGGGTTAGCACCCTTCTGCTCCTTTTAATACAATTTGTTTAACCAAAAAAAAAGTTACAAAGGTAATAACTAGTAAGCTATAGATAACCTATTAGATGAAATTTATTCACATAAGGAAACAACTAAGTCATCATGTCTGGGCTTGGCCATCACAGACAAAGATTATGCAACTGATCCACACATGAAGCATATGCTAAAGGACAAGGCTGAAGAAGAACATGACTTAAGGCTGCACAAGGACAAGGATGATCTAGGACATGACTCAAGGTTACATAAAAGGAAAGCTGATGAAGATCATGCTGATGCTGAAGAAGATAGTGAAGCAAGGCTGCATTTGCATCAATGTCATATACATAACAAGCAGAGCCATCAAAACAATGTTCACGATAGACAGAGCCTAAGACTTAGGCAATAGAGCAGACTTTACTTAAGAAGCAAAACAATCTTTCTTTTAGTTGTTCTAGCTATTTAAGCACACGTGTTTTATCATTCTCAAAGTTAGCTAAGTTAGTTTAGGATTTCATCATTGTGTATAAATAGGATCAGACTCTACATGATTAATTAACCAATTCAATTCACTTCACATATTTATTTATTGTTAATAGAAAAGAGTTATCTTTTTTCATTCTTTCATCTTTAGTTTCATTCAAAGAAGTGTTATTCACTTCAATCACCTTCATATCAAGAAGTATCTTGAGATTCTTTTACTTTATACCTTAAATTAAACACTCTCTACGTATCTTTTTAGAGATAAATTGGTGAAAAATCAACCTTTTTCTGTACCAAATTTTCATGATACATGATTGGGACTTTGGCACTGGCAGATGAACTAGTTAACAAAAGACAAATATGGATATAATTGTTTGTGCAATTTGCATGAAGAGAGTACTAATGGTGGGTCTTGCATGAGACTGTGCTTGTTGTAGTTCTTTCTACACTGACCAATACTTAAAACATGTGCTGGACAGTGATTTCAGTGGCTGCTCGTTAGCTTCTAAATTGATACATTATTTCAGAAGATAAATAACTTTTCTATCTCATTCCCAAAGAAATATTAAAAAGTGGTACACAAACCGTATAAATTTTAGTCTTGAGTCATGGAGTAAGAGCCTGAAAATTGATTATTTTTTTTACGTTTGCTCCTGCAATTGAAATAATTAAATATGAACTAACTAATTTTTATTTTTGTGTATGAATATTTCATTCAATTGAGAATTAGTCCTCAAATTTCAGGATTGTATTACTTTAACTTGTGTCTTAGGCAGCTTCAACGGTGGCATCTATTCTAGAATTTTAGATGCATTACTCGATAATACTCAAATCAAGAAGCATATAAAGTCTAACGAATTTGAAAATTATATAATAGTTTTGCTATAACTGAAGCTGCTGAAGGTAAAGTTTTATGCAGAGAGATGTAGGTGGCGTGGGAAGATGAGTGTTAAGGGTTTTTTACCGTGGGAATCCTAAACGAGTATCTTCTCTACCCAAAACTAAATTTTATGTCACATGTCCAAAGTCAGACATATCTCATCAAATAATATATAAATATTATTTTATGTATTTTTTTTCTAAATATATGATAACTTTTCATTAAACTGATATACAATAAGATATAAAATATGAGACACCTAATCCCGATCCTATTCGTGAATACTAGTGTCAGTGCGTTTTTGGCGTGGGAAAGTTGTATGAGGGATGGATAATGTGTTTAATTAAATGATTGAAACTTGAAAGAGATATATGATTTTCCACAAAACTAGTGGTATCATCTAATTAAGGAATGTGTAATGTGATTTTATAATTTTTAATTGAAAACTAAGTAAAAATCTTCATCCTTGAATATTTGATTTGCCATAAGACATTATCTCTATCCAGCTAAAGAGTATTTGAATTCCTAATTAAAATTTTGTAATTGGGAAAATAATTATAAAATTTTAACTATGAAAATAACTAAAAACTTATAATTGTGTAAATAGTGTATTAAAGTTGAGTTGTTCTATAAAATTATTTGTACAACTGCCTGAAATTTATTAAATAACTTAAAATATACTACTTATTTAGTTATTAATTAATTAAAAAAATTAAATATGTAAATAAAAATAAATAAACATTAGTAATTTGGTAAAATTATTAGCAATTTTATAATGAAATATTAGTAATTAGTAAAACTATTAGTAACTTCATTTCACTGTATTCCAACTCTCATTCCTTTTAGTTGGAATAGCCAATACTCAATGAAAAGAGATTCATAAAGTTGGAGGAAGATGCTTTCTTCTTGTTTTATAAATAACAAATAAAAGGGAAACTCTCCCCAAAAAAAATAACAATTAAGCATGTTGTGCGTTGTGTTGTAGAGTTTTAAAGTTGTGCAAATTAATAAATTAAAACCTTCTTACAAAATAAAAAGACCATGAATTAAGATCTCTCTTTATTCGAGAGCTCATTATTGAAATAGAAGAAAATGATGGTTTTAATCATTATAAAATTATTACATTTAAATATTATTAAAATTATAAATCATTAAAGATTTATTTATGTCTCGTGTAATTATTTCTATAAGGATACGGTCAATTCAAAGACCATATATGGAACAATTTTGACCACTAATAAAAAATAGGAAAATATAATTGTGAATGTAGGTTATGGGCAGACTATCATAGGTGACATGAGAATTTGTTGTCCTGCATTCCAAAATGAGAAACAATCACTTCTATTAGTAAAAAGACAAATATTATAAAAATAAATAAAAAATATAATTTATTAAAATATTTTTATTTTTTTATATAATGAAATAATATTTTTGTTATTAAAAATACAAATAAAATTGAGGTTGAAGACATCTCAATACATAATCACAATCTCAGCCCTTTCATATTCAGGGAACCTTTTGGAAAATCCCCTTCGTTTTTAGTTATTTATTTTCCTCTTTCCTTATCTTTTTCCTCTCATGGTTTCTCAAAATTTTCTTATTGACAAAACAAAATATAAAGTCGATATCCAATTGTAGGACCAAAACATAAAGTTGTACTTACATGTCGGCTTCATGAAAAGTTTCTATATCGTCGAAAAAAGTTTAGAGTAAAAGAAAAATATATTAAACTTTCAAGGACCAGATGTGATGCCAACTCATGTCACCTTAGAGAGGAGGCATGGCTAATCACGTTTTGTTAATACATTATCAATTTACGAAAGTTCCTAACGCCTGTGACCAAATTAAAACTTTTCAACATTTGAAGAATAGTAGTCAAAAAAATTATATGGCCCACAACCAAAACGCATTACTTTTTGGGACCAAAACTTAAATAAATAAAGAATATTAATGATTTACTTATTTAATCCTAAGCTATATTTAAGTATTCAACCTTATTAGAGAAATAGTAAATGATTAATTACCTTTGAATAACATAGGCTATTAACAATATATCATTGTAGTAAAGTCTCATACAAATTCAGATATTCATAAGAAGGTAATATATGTCATTTAGAAATCAATCATTAATAAATGAAATATCATGTTGTGACATATGTCACTTTCTTATGTGTATGATGATTAGTAGAAAGTAGTATTATTACTATCATATTATCATCAAAGCGGTTCGGGTGCTGATATAACGGTATAGCAGTTTAGTCAATTGTTTACTAATTAGATGACATATGGGCGAATTTAGATATACATATATAATATGTTAACATTAATATTGAAAAATTAATAAAAAACTAATAATTTTTTATTTTCATTAAAAATAATTTTTAAATAAAAACCGGTCGGATAGCTGGTTCAATTGAAAACTTTAGTATGACCGGTTTATTCTAGTTTTGATCGGCAAGATTATATGACCAATATAATTATTATACCGTACTGGTATTAGGACTAATTCACCAGTTTACTAGTTAAACCGCCGAGATGAACTGATTTTTACAAACTAGTAAAAATATTTAGTAGAAAAATATTTTTTTTATATAGAACAGAAGTGAAGTAACTTCTATTTCAACACAACATAAAAACTAGGGTGAAGATATATGCTATTAAATTATTACAGCGTATTAAAATTTTAATTTTAATTATAAATAATAACACAAAAACATAAATATATTTATCTTTAAATATAACACATTAATACGTTTCCACACAAAAAAATCTCTCAATAAAATGGTTCTAACGGGTAGAAAGTCATATTTATCGAAAAAGTCTTCAATAAGCTCGTATCTGCATGTTGGCTTATTTGTGGAATCTTGTTTCCCTTTTATTTGGTAACAAAAACATGTACTCCTCGACAGGAACAGGATCTATGAAATTTTTGGATAGTTGATTAAACACCATAAATGGAGTTATTAATATCATATAGATCTTTAAATCAGTTAGAATACTAGTATAGTCATATAACGGTTTTGTTCATTAATATAAACATATAATGAAGAATTAGATATACATATATAATATATTAATACTAATGTTGAAAAATAAATAAAAACTAATAAAAAGTTATTTCCTTAAAAAATTAATTTTAAGTAAAGACTGGTTCATATCAATTGAATTAAAAACTGTCTAATATTACTGATTTTGATCAGTTTTGACTGATATATTTATGATACCATGATTGAGATCGTGGTTCAACGGTTGAACGGGCTGGTACAAATTGATTTTTACAACATTGTCAATAACCAAACACGTACTAAACAATTCGATGGACCAATAAGGTTTTGGTCTAGGACCTTAATAGATCTCCAAGGCTCAGTGTTTAATTTCTATGAATGATATTTAGTAGGAGAGACAACTACAAATCTTAAAAATAATTAATTTCTTACAAAAAAAAATATAAATAGATATATTGATAATACAAAAATAAGGACAAGTTGGTGAACTAGTTAGGCGGTTACGCAACTTAGCCTTAGTCGTAACATACTTTTCAACGTCAATAACTCCACACATAAGTTAAAACGTCCCAATTCTATGTCGTATTATTAAATTTTCATCATAGTCCATGCTAAATATGCTCTGGTTAAAGGAATTTCTTTAATTCATAAAGGGAAACAAATTAAAAAAATTGGAAAAATATGTATCGAAAAAAAGATTCTAAATATATGTATAATAAAAAGTAAAATATAAATTGAATTTCTAAAATAAAAAGATTTCTTTAATGTGTTAAAGTAATTTCTTTATTCCATATTGGAAGCTAAATTGAAATTTTGAAAAAATAATAATAAAAAGGAGAAGTAATAAATAATTACATAGTTGAATAGTAAATATAAATTGAATTTTTAAAACATAAAAGATTTGGAATTACATAGAAAAAGTTAATATATGAGAAAATCAAATGGAGTAACATTTACTTTAATAATAAAAACGTAATATTTATGTATTATTAATACTAGTGTATACAGGCTCTCCGTGTCTGCAATGAATATTGCATGATATTACATATTCAATTTTTATATATTTCATTTTTTAGAATTATAATATATTTGTTGTGTTCGGTATACTTTATATTATATTTTTTGTGTGTTTATGATAATGTTTAATTTAAGGTAAGATATGTGGTTAATTAATGTGTTGATGGTGGTTGCTTAGGATTATATGATTTTTTTGTAAAAATTAAATAATATTAAGGGCAAAACAGGAAGTGAAAATTATACCATGAGGGAAGTTATTTCAAATTTTGACTTTATATATAACTAGCATATTGACATGCATTGTCGTGCCTGTCAACCCGCTTTTCTATCATTTGTAATGTATAGTTTGTATTTTATAAATTCAAATATAATTTTTTGCGCTAAATTTACGGTTGAATTTAGTCAATTGGTCTAATATTCAATTTTTGAAATACACTTTTAAAATAAGAAGATAACAATGATAAAATAAAAGAAAATAATATTATATGGTTATTTTTGTAGAAATAAAAAGATATTGATGGCAAAATAGACAAACACAAATTACACCATAATGGGTGATTATTTTGTGTTTTCCCTTTATTAATAATATAAATATAGATTAATAGTATAGAAGTATATATAGAATATAGATAAAGATTTATACATAATTTATATATCATTCAATATTTATTTGAATAGTAAATATACTGAAAAGGAGAAGTAATAAATAATTACATAGTTGAATAATAAATATAAATTGAATTTTTAAAACATAAAAGATTTGGAATCACATCAAAAAGTTAATATATGAGAACATTTACTTTAATAATAAAAGTGTAATATTTATGTATTGTTAATCTAAAGATTTATACATAATTAATATATTATTCAATATTTATTTGTATTTTTTAAAAGGTTAATAAAAAATTAAATATAAATAGTGGATATTACAATCAATGTTGTGAAACCTGAATTGTACGTCAAACTGGAAAAAGTCTCGTATAAGGTTTAACCAGTTTAAACAGTTAAACTGTCTGTTCGTACTGGATGATTTCATATATAATTAATATTTTTGTCAATATATATACATAAAATTTTATATAATTAATAATTATGTATAATTATATTTATATAATTATATTGATATAACATTTCTCAATATTTTATTTGATAGAAGTAAAACAAAATAAGTAGAATTGTGTTCTATTTTTAATTTTAAGTAAAACATCTGGTTTACTTCCCGGGTTATTATGGTTTAATTGATTTAATACAGTTTGACAAAAAATTTCTAGGTTCAAAACTATTCAACTCTTCTTCAATCAAGACTATAAACATCTTGTTAATGATCAAATTGGTAGGACCACCTACTAAGTTCCGGTTCTCACAACTCATTACAACTAATATAAAAAAGTTTAAGCTCTTATTTGCACAATAATAATTTGATGCTTCAGTGGTAGTTGTCCAATTTATATATTGGTTTCTTTTAAGGAAAGTTAATAATCTTCTTCAGCAGGTTTCCAAAACCAGCTACAACCGTTTTCCCTTTTGTTGGCAAGTTCAGCTTTTTTTTTTTATAAAGAAGTTCTTACAATTCTGTTTCTAGATGAGAATTGATGGTGATGATAGGAAGTGAGTTTAAAAACTTACTCTTGAAATAAATAACTCTGTTCTTTGAGAAAAAAAAAAGAAGAAAAAAGTTGGAGACTCATAGTCAGTGGTTTTCAAAGCCAAAGCCATCATTACCATGAAGATGGGTCTCTCTTTGGCAACACCTTCTACATAAAATTGAGTCTCTCACTTTCTCTATCACCCCTTGCTGTGTCTATATTTTGGAATTTGGATCAGTTTCACTTCTCTTTTTTTTATCCTCATTTTATTGTGTATTTTCATTTTCACTTGGCTTTGTTTTTTATGACTTTTATCTATGAACATATTTTCATTAGAAGACAATTTTGTTGCTGATATTATTTATATGCCTTACATTTTAAGTATTCATCAATATAAAGAGCCATATCTTATAAGTCTCATGTTTCTCAGTATTCTTTACAAATATTGACTTAGGTGCCCAATCTTATACCTAGATATATAGCATAATTATTAATCAGTTTTCTTGTTTGAGGACCCAAAAATGAAAACCTCAAATAAACAATACCCTTTCAATGCTCAATTCCACTGTCTTCATTGCCTTACCTATGTCATTGTTTTAGCATTTGGTGTAACCCTTGGAACTATCATAAGCTTCTATCTTCAAAACTGCATCTTTAGTCTACAACTCACTAGGTTATCACTCTCCTCCATGCCAAGAACCCCACAAATGATAAAAGAAGAAATATTGAATCACACTCATATGGTATTTAAGGAGTTTCTTAAGCCTCCTAATGTTATGCATGATATGGGTGAAGAAGAATTGTTATGGAGAGCTTCAATGAATCCAAAGGTTCCTGAATACCCCTTTGATCGGGTTCCTAAGGTTGCCTTTATGTTCTTGACAAGGGGTCCTATTTTTTTGGCACCCTTGTGGGAAAAATTCTTCAAAGGGCATGAAGGGTACTACTCAATTTATGTGCATTCTGATCCATCATACAATGGATCACACCCTGAGAGTCCAGTGTTTCATGGAAGGAGAATTCCTAGTAAGGTTAGTTTGTTTCCTCTTTAATTACTTGTTACATTTGCTTGTCTTAATCTAATTGAAATGTCTTGTTACATTTGTAGTCATGTAAGTAGCTTAATAGAAATAGAGATAACAAACAATTTTGAAGAAAATAAGAAAACCAATTAAGAGGGTGAAGGAGAGAAGAAATTAGATCACAGAATAAATCAATAAAACATAACAGAGAGAGGCATATAACTGTTTCATATTGCTAAGGTAATAAAGGTGATTTAAAAGTGAAGTAGATTAGTTGATTTTGGTACAAAATGTGACTAGTCAAGGTTCTAAAAAGTCAAATGAGAGAGTCCTCTCTTTGTGAACCTGAATCAGTACGTTGGCACTAATGACCACGTTAACATGTATGATCAGGTCCTGACGTATAAGTCAAATTTACCTTTTTTCAACTAACAAATGGTTTTGATATAGTAAACAAAATTGATCCCTACCTAAACAAAAAAGTGAAGAAAAAAAACGTATGTATTAACGATATATAAGTTATATATGATTATTCATGGTTCCACTACATGTACTCGTGAGAATCCAATTTACTTAATTCCATTCAACATATCCTTAATAAGTCTTAAATGTCTTTTCCTAACATTAGATTACATAATGTCCATTAACAGTTAGTTTCTACCGTTTTTGGGTCAAACATTCCTATATTCACTAAACCCCAATTAATAAAGGGACGATCATATATGGTTACAGTTATTAAAACAGTGCCGTCCCTATTGGTTCGACCTAAAAACTGGTCTCCAAATCAATATATTATAACTATTATGCACATGCAATTAAACTAGTTAAAATTGGTCAACCATATCAACCAAAACAGTTTGTAAATTAAAAAATTAATATTGTTCAAAGTGACACAATATGTTGCAAATAATAAATATTTATATTCATACATGTATTATTTCTATTATAATATATATAACTTAATTAATATACAGTTTAATTAGTAAATCATTAATTGAATCATTGATGCTATGACCGATTTGACAACCAGAGCCATGTTAATAACATTTGATATTATAGAGGAATATTACATCTATCCATTAAGTCTAAAACTTAGATGTTGTTATTGTTATGTGAATTGGACAGTCTCGATAATTATTTCTTCTAAGGCTTGATAGGGTAGTAATAGTTTTGGTCTCATTTTCATTTGTGCTTGGTCTCAAATTTAAAATTGGTAAAAATAGGTGATAGTAATGGTAACTCACCATGTGGTATAACATGATGCAGGGTGTTAAATGGGGCAATGTGAACATGATTGAAGCCGAGCGTCGCTTATTAGCCAATGCACTTCTTGATATCTCAAACCAAAGATTTGTTCTCTTATCAGAATCCTGCATACCACTCTTTAACTTCTCAACTATATACTCTTATTTAATAAACTCTACTCAAAACTATGTCATGGCTTATGATGATCCGAGTGCGGTCAGCCGCAGCCGCTACAAAATCCAAATGTTGCCTGAGATGACAATCAAGCAATGGAGAAAAGGGTCTCAATGGTTTGAAATGGATAGAGACCTTGCATTAGAAATAGTATCAGACAGAACATACTTCACAGTTTTTCAAAGGTACTGCAAAGGTTCATGCTATGCTGATGAACATTACTTGCCAACATATGTGAGCATCAAGTTTTGGGAGGGAAACTCAAATAGGAGTTTGACTTGGGTTGACTGGTCAAAGGGTGGTCCACATCCTACTAAATTTTGGAGATCAATGGTCACTGTTGAGTTTTTGGAGAAATTGAGGAGTGAGAAATGCTTGTATAATGAAAACACCACAAATGTTTGTTTTCTGTTTGCTAGGAAGTTTTTGCCTAATACTCTGTCAAGGCTCCTGAAGTTTGCACCTAAGACCATGCACTTCTAATACTAGTATAGTACTACAGATACAGAAACAAAAGTTATCAAACTAGTAATAATAAATTTAATTTATTCTTTTGATGTTGTAATTTATTTTCGTAAAATGGGATAGACTTTTTTAAATCAACATAGTCCATTTGCTTCATGGATCTGCTAGTAATTAGTTTTTCTATTGGGTCTCCCATGTCTCAAAAGTCAAAACATCACAAACCCAGAATTCGAGAATACAGCTTAACTTAACTTGGGAAGTGCTTTATTGAAGAGACTAAACAAGAACAATAAAACAATATTTATTTGAAGGACCAAAAAATATTTATTGACTGGTGAGACAAGTTTAAAGAAGTTCTAAGAGCATTATCCGTAGTTGAAAACTTGTCCCCAAAATGTAAGATCCATCAGTAGCTGAGTTGCACCGCCGGAGTCATCTTCATTTTGTCCCTTATTTGTGTGAATGGTTGCATAAAAGAAATTTGTCCACTACTGTCTAATTGAGTGGCATGGAGAGAGAAATTGTAAAGAAAATCATAAATTTGTAAATATGAGTATTTTTTTGGTTTCCCACAAGTATCCTCGCACTGGAGGCAATTTTGTCCGAACCGGGAACATCCACAGGTATATGGGGCTAACTCTCATAGCGGATATTTTTCCATCCATAAGACTTGAACCCGAAACTTTGCTTAAGGAGAATCAAGCATGTATCACTTGAACTAACAACTGGTAAATATGAATATGTTGTAAGGTTCATTTTTAGAACAAATGTTAAGTTGCATTATTGAAATGAAAATAGAGAGAAATGTTTAACTTATTGGAAATTATAAACAATTATAAAATAAGTCCTATGACCCATTTAAGAATAGTGACTGAATTGCAGGTCTAAGTGACTAAAATCCCTTAGCCCCTTACGCGGTTTTCTATATTAGATTCCATTTTTTTCTCAAGACATGCTGCATTAGGAATAAGAAAATCTGACACGGTCTTTGAATTTTTATGCTATGTTGTCTGAGTTAATTTGGAATTGAAATACAACGTGATTTTTGGAACACGTCAAAGAGGTACAACAAATAAATTAGTGTCCAGTACACAGACACAAAGAATGAGCTATACTGTTCATGGCCATGAGACTATTGTTAGTGATAGACTAAAAGATGATGGGGGAAGAGGAGTTAATCTCTAATGGTGAAAACTTTTCATCTTTTGTGAAGTTAAAAATATTCTCTTAAATCCATGTTAGAAAAAACATTTATGGACGGGGATCACCTGTCCCCATTCCCGTCTCACTCGGTGTCCCCGTCCAATTAAAAAATTTAACTCCAACATTTATAGTTTAGAATTATTCTCCTTTGAAAAAATGGCAAGCATTTGGAAATAGTTCCTGACTGGCTATTACCTTTACCAGTCAAATATGGGGTATATCCATGCACTCCTAATTAGGTGCAATGAAGATAAAGCCAACCCAAATCAGTTTAAATTTTGCGAATCAAACAAGACATGCTTCTAGAAAGGGGGACAAAGCTAACCTTTATTGAACTGGCCCAATGAATGAAAGCCTTTACCAACCAATGCCAAAGCATTTTAGTCAATAGTTGAGAAAGAAATGGGCAAAGGATCAAATAAAGATGAGAAAGACCAAAAATCAAAAGGAGCAAAATATCTACTATCTATATTAATGCAAAGGGCTGGTGGTATTACAAAAATGCCTATTACCTATGGTTGACACTTGGCTTTTTTAGGGATAAAATTGTCATTCACTAACTATTTTTGTTTAAAAAATAAATCAATCATTTCTAGCTTGCAAAATTACTTGTGTAGACATATATGCATAACGTAGTATTTTAATTCAGTTTGGGACAGATTTGTACTTGCACACTATTTCTTACAATAAAATAATCATCCACTTTATGATTATTTATTATGGCTGGTGATTTTAATTTAACAATGCAAAATAGTAAATTAGAGGAGGGAAGTGAAAACGTCTAAATTCCACTAAAATCTCTTCTCTCATCTCTCCATTTCCTTCAAAATGCTCTTATCTCTCACACTTTTCTCTCAATCTTCAAAATCTTCATATTCCTCCTTCATTTCTATAATAATCTTCCTTCCCATCATCTTTCTTAAAAAAATTCAAAGAGCAGATGAAGGTTGTTGAATGTTGGTTCTCATTATTCAAAAAAATGTCTTCTATGAATGCATGTTCCTAGTGTTCTTCCTTTCTTCTATTTTTTATCTTATTTTTATGCTAAAAAATGTGACCTTTTAATTTTACATGTTAATGGTGTCTGAGATTGTTTCAGTCTGTCTCATTTTCATGGTTAAAAATGAGACCTTTTATCTTTACATGTTAATGGTATTTGGGTTTCTTCTGATTCATTTTTATGGTTTAAAAATGAGACCTTTTATCTTTACATGTTCATCGTGTCTTCTATCTTTTGTCATTTCTAAGCATGAAGGTAAAAGTCCTTTGAAGTTTGCATGTTCAACTTTCTTTGTTACCAAACATTTTTTCATTTTTAGTTGTAAAAATGAGTCCTTTTGTATTGTCTATCTTCAACCTCTATGAGTTTGTTCATTTATTCTTTGCTTGGATTCTTAAAAATCAATCATTTACTTTTTTTTTCCTTAAAAATCAATCTTTGTGTCCTGTTTTTTTTTGTTCATTTTTTTATCATAACTATGGTTTATGTGTATTTTCCATATTTTGTCTCATTTCTATGCTTAAAAATGAAACCTTTGTGTATACATTGTGATGTTTGGAATTATCTAGATTTAAAAATGTGACCTTTTAATTTTACATGTTAATGGTATTTGGGATTGTTCCATTCTATCTCATTTTTAATTAAAAATGAGACCTTTTATCTTCACATGTTAATGGTGTTTGGGTTTCTTCCATTCTAACTCATTTTTATTGTTAAAACGAGACATTTTATCTTTACATGTTCATCATGTCTTTCATCTTTTGTCATTTGTAAGCAAGATAAGTCCTTTGAAGTTTGCGTGTTCAGATGTCTTTGTTACCAAACATTTTTTTCATTTTTAGTTGTAAAAATGAGTCCTTTTGTACTATCTATCTTTAATCATTTACTCTTTTTTTAGTTGTAAAAATGATTTTTTTTTTCTTAAAAATCAGTCATTTTGTACTGTTTTTGTATCTCCAACTTTAGTCTTTCTAAACAAATTGTATAAAATATTTTCTTTATCATTTTGATAAAGAAAATATAGTCTTTATTTGATCACCTCTACAAAACATTGGAAAATAAACTATTGGATGGAAAAAACCAACCATATTTCATTCTCTATTTTAATTAAAGCATTCGATTAAAGTAGTGATTTACTTAATAAATTACCTCTACAAAAAATGACATTGACATTGTGTTTTGAAATAAAACATTTATTTGACTTTTTATATTAAACATTTTCTGCATTACTTATATCTATTTACTCACTCTTGAGAAAGGAATTGAAAATAATATCATTGAAACTTGAAGTGTGTAGTTTTTGGGGAAGAGTGATGGAAGATGAGGGTGAGCATTGATGTATGGGGAAATGATATTTGATTTTCAAAAAGGTGAAGAGGTAGGGTTCAATCGGCACGAAAACCCAAATATCTATCAGATCTATGATTATCAAAATGGACACTTCAGATTTGAAAGAGTGTAATTTTCTACATTTTTTCCATTCATCTTTTATATCAGTCTCTCTCTTTCTCCATTTTAATATTAATATTTTATTTTGTGTAAGTGAAATGTCTAATCCATAAACAAATAGGAATGTTAAAAGATTTGTATCACACTTCCAAAAATTTAAATATAGTTATTATATTTCATGTGTCATTTTTCATCATTTTGGTATTCATTCATGATGATGCACTTATTTAAACATCCTAAAATTTTAACAATCCTTAAAAGATGAACTTTTTTATCAACAAAAATTAAGCCTTCCTACATCCAAAAAATTTAAAATTATAAAAAATAATATACAACTTAAACTCTATAAACTGCATTTCATGACTGAGATAAATAACAAAAATGAATTTAGAAGCTGCAACAAGAAAATATTATTCACAAAAAGGGTAAAGTACCAATTATAGATTTTAAGTAAGGAAAATATTTTTCTTGCACTTATAAAAACGCTTATAATAATAATAGCCAGTTTTTAAAATAAAGTAATGATCAAATCATTCTATATGGAAAAAACTCAAAACCAAAATGAATTTCCTTTTGGCTAATGTAATTTATGATTGTGTGGGAAATAATTTGAAGTATAAAAATATTAAAGTTTTCAATATATTGAAAAATACGACTGTTTATTTTGAATCATTGTGACAACATTCATCAATTATATTATATTTATTATATATTATTTGAATCACTGTTTTGTAATCAATGTTTGCTAGGGGAATAATTTGAAAAGTAATTTGAAGTTTACATAAACTATTAGCATTATAAGATATATTTTATTTATGTTTGTTTGAATTATTTTGGATTCCTTAATTTTAGGAATTCTAATTATGAATATATATTTATAACCCTTTAATATTTGATTCTAAGATAGCTCCTAACAAATAAAATTCAAATCGAATGGAATTATTATTATTTATTATTAAAATAATTTATACGTGTAAACATTCATCATATAAAACAACATCAATATAAAATAAAACACAATGATTCTTGATTTAAGTTAATATTGTTTATGTAAACATTCAAATATTTAAATATAATGAGCATGAATATTTTTTTATCCCGTCACAATTTTGGACAAGGAACTAATGTCTTCGATGTGATTGTCTCTCCCAACAAGTGTCGCTTTTAGGAATCGAACCTTTAACATTTTGGTCATTATGTGCATCAATCTTTTTTTAATAGAATAAAACATAATGAATATGATAGAAAAAGACCTTATAAATTTATATGGTACTTATAAACAATATCCCAGGAAATATGGTGCAAATATAGAGAATTTAGAGGGAAAATATTATCTCATACAAATTGAAATTTATTTGTTACGAGTTATTTTAGAATCATATATCATAATTTTAATAATCGATGTTGCTAATAATTCATATAATCAAACTTTTAGCAATTAATGTTGCTAATAATTCATACAATCATACTTTTATGATTTTTTGGTATACAAATTTAAACTGGATATATAGTAAGATAATAATATAACCGCAATGATAATATTAGATACAATCATAAAAACAATAGTAAAGATAATATTATATATTAAATTAACGAGGAAGTGAAATTCACTTATTATTTCACCTCATCATCCAACACACTGAGATAAAAAATGCATGTGTTATACAATTGCTAAAATTATACATATATCCTAAAAAACAAGTATTAATATTGCATATGTAGATATTCAAAATATCACCAATCTAAAATAAAACATAATCATTCTAAAGATATTCTAAAAAATACCTCATAAATTTGACTTCATTAAAAAACCCAATATTGCAACTCAGACAAAAAAAACATTAATCGTTAAACACAAACATCAACGGATAGCAGGTAACCAAGGGTTTTAAATTTTAATTATATCTTAGTGGATGCTTTTACCATTTTCTTTCTCCATTTGTTCTTTCATAGGTTCCCTATCCAAGTAAGTTTTTTCCTTCATATCCCTAAATGCGTGCTATATGTGGAAGGCACATAGGCACATAACTTATGATGTCCTTTTTGTTTTAATCAGTTCTCTTCTCTACTTTAATAAGTAATAAAACTAAACACTATGACAAAAAGAGGGATAGACTAATGAAAAATATTAAAAGTTCTTTGAAGTTTTAATGCTTTATTGTTGACAAGTATTAGTTATAACATTAAAGTTATAACTTTTACATGTTTATTGTTATTGTTATTTTGGTCAATATAAAATTTAAAAGTTATACTATTGTTGGAATGTATATGCGCGTAGAACTATAAAACCTAGAAAGTTTTAATGGATAAATCTTTTATTATTATTTTAAATTATTAAAAATTAAAATTTGTATATTCTGCAGAAGGCACGTAGCTCCATGGTCATTAGACTTTATAGCTTCTAATTGTTTTGTGTTTGAAGAGGTGAAAAGTGAACACCATGTACAGGTGATAAAATCATATTTTGGATCAAGAACATTTGAATCTATTTTTCTACATAATTTATTTGTTTCATGCTAGGAGCCTTATCATTTGTTTAAGTGTATTATAGAATTTTTAGGATTTGGTGAAAGAAGGAGAGTGGTTTTTTATATGGTGTTGTTATTGCTTTCAACAATTTCGTGATTGATATTGTTGAATATCAGTTTCTGATTTCCATCTAAATATATGAAGCGACCCGTGCATTACTTAAAGTTTAATAATTCACAGTTTTAGACTAACATGGAAAACTTAGAGTTTAATATTTCTCATGAGGAAATTATCAATAACTTTTAGATTAATAATTTATTCTTTTATTGTTTATATACATTCATGCAAAATAAATTATCGCACGTGCGAATACACGGATCTCCTACTAGTTGTAAAGTGAAATTAAAAACTATCGGAAGACTCCAATTTACAACACTACCTTGTACCTAATCAATCAAAGTTTAATTACTGACTAGCTCCACATGCATCTTCAGACAAGGAAGGTGACTCAGAGACTGAGTCCAACGTGTCATGACATGGCGACACCTCGACCCCACGCAACTCCTCTATCATCTTGGCCACATGGGACATCCTCGGGCGTTGATCAGGTGCAGCTGCAGTACAAGCCATAGCAATCTGCAACAAACCCACCATCTCCTCCTCAATATCCTTATACCTCATCAGCTCAATATCAAACACCTCAGCCGTCCATTCTTCCCTCACCACTGACTGGACCCATCTAGGAAGATCAATAGTCCCACTCCCACTGTTACTATCCACCGCAGAAGAGGGGCACTTCCCGGTCAAAAGCTCTAAAAGAACAACACCAAAAGAATACACGTCGGATTTCTGAGATTGTTTTCTACCGTCTAATGCAATTGCCTCCGGGGCATGGTAACCATTTGATCTGCAGCCAGGGACTGCAAAGATGGAGAGTCCGAAATCTGATACACATGCATTACCCTGCTTGTCAAGGAGAATGTTGGTGGACTTGATGTTACCATGGGTTAGCCTAAGTGACTTGCATGAGTTGTGAATAAAAGCCACACCTCGTGCTGCTCCTGCTGCTATCTTGAGCCTTGTGGTCCAGTCCAGTGGGGTTCGACCGGGTCCCCGGTTCCCTGTTTGAAGACACCAATTAACCCATAAGGTTCCATATAATTGCTAATTTGACACTGTAACAAAATATTCCAAGTTCCCTAGAGGGAGAGCCTTTTGGTCATTCATATTAATCATTAGTCAATTCGTAAAAGATAAAGAGTATAGATAGAGCCAAATGTTGTTCTGCAAAAGAACATAAAGCAAAAGAAGGCAAAAAAAGATACTGGCTTTATTCTCTATTTTTGTAATGAAAATGGGGGACCAACACAACTGCTAAGTCTGCATTGTAACAATACAATAGTCCCGATTCCCAATTGATTGTGATTGTGCAGCATTGAACTGTTATGATTGCTTTAAAAAAATTGTAGAGTTGGAAGGAAGGAAAAGATATACTGATACAGTGTTATAAATAAACTAGGCAAAATCACATGGTTGATAGTCCTCAACTTCAAATTTTGAAGGAGCCTCAAATATGGTACCCTACTAAACTGAACATGCCACTATATTGATGGCAAAGGTATCTCATGTACATTGATTCACAAGAGATTTTGGGTTTTATTTTGTTTATAGCTGCTGCTAGTGCTATGAAAATGTAGGTCAAATAAATAGAAGGAAAACAAATAATATATAGAGGAATTCAAAGGAAATAAGCAAGTGAGTTCAGCAGGTCTTCTTCAATTGGCTCTTTACTAAGAACAGCAAAAGAGCAGTAGTAGAAAACTTTAACATACTCCTAGTTTATTTTATACGGTGGCTACATTTCTAAGTTTCTCAATAGCCAAATAGAAAATTCTAAAATCTTAGTGTAAAATGTAAATGCAAGTTAAATGACATACCATGAAGGAGCCAGAACAGTGTAGCATTTGGCATGAAATCATAAATCAACAACTTTTCCTCTCTAGCAAAATAATAAGCCCTCAAACTAACAATATTAGGATGCCTCAACCTTCCAATCACTTCCATATGCTGTTCAAACTCTCTCTTCCCTCCAATCTGAGCATCCTTCAACCTCTTCACAGCAACCACATTCTCATCATCAAGAACAGCTTTATACGCAGTCCCAAACCCACCTTTCCCAAGCATCTCAGCCGAGGCCCGAAGCAAGTCCTCAAGTTCAAACCTCTTCTCCCCTTCAAAGAACACCATTCTACCCCTCTCAAACCCCGCTTGTGCAGGGTAAGGACTCGATGAATAAACAATCTTTTCGCTCTCGAATAGCTTAGACCCTTTCCCTTCTTTCAATTTTTTAGAGTAGCTCCTCCAGAAGTAGCAATAGAGGAGTAAACACGCAATGCCGAGGACTAAAACGTCACCAACTATAATTGCTATTAAACCCACCGGGCTTATTTTGGAACCCCCATTACCGTTTTTATGAGTTTTTTTGCTACTTGGTCCTTCTTCGTTGGATGGGAGAGAAGAAGACACTGTTGTTGTTGGGGTTTTATCACGTGGCATTGGCATAACCGGTGAAGCAGCAATGACACCTTCTGATTTGGGTTTACTCGGGTCAGCTATGACGTCATTGCATTTCTGAACCGGGGCTCCGCAGAGAGACGGGTTTTTCCGGAAAGAAGATTCAGGGAAACCGGAAAAGGACTCCGGTATCTCGCCGGAGAGATGATTACCGGAGACGTTGAAGTCTTGTAAGCTGGGAATGCTAACACCGGGAATGTGACCGGAGAACTGGTTGTTTTCGAGACGGAGAGTGAGAAGCTTTGTCAAACGTTCAACCGTCACCGGAATATCGCCGGCGAAGTGATTGTAAGACAGATCAAGACGGTACAAACGGAAAAGCGAGGTAACCGTAGAAGGGAAGTTACCATCGAAGGTGTTATGAGAGAGAAAGAGAAGCTTGAGAGCA
The DNA here is from genome assembly GCF_001865875.1 of Lupinus angustifolius. NCBI lineage: Eukaryota > Viridiplantae > Streptophyta > Magnoliopsida > Fabales > Fabaceae > Lupinus > Lupinus angustifolius. The sequence continues at coordinate 3,168,804 of NC_032028.1, read as the reverse complement.
GTGAAGTTAGAGAGAGAAGGAACGGGGCCAGTGAAACGGTTATGTTTGAGGCTTAGAACTCGAAGGTGAGTGAGAGAAGTTAAGGGGAGGACGGAACCTTGGAGGTCGAGATTTTCGAGAACGAGTCGTGAGACACGGTTGTTGATGCAGGAAACGCCGTACCAGGTGCATGGGTTGGTGGTAGTGTTCCATGTTGTGAGTTTTTTGGAAGTATCTGAAGCGGTTTTAAAGGAAATGAGAGCGTCCAAATCTGGGGTTGGTGAAGTTTGAACAATGAGAAGGAGATGAGAGAGGAATGTGATGTAGAGAATGGTAGCAATGAGGTGAGAGGGTATCGCCGCCATTGTTGCTCTGCAAAATGCAGAGAGAGAAATGAAATGGAAGTGAAAGTGTGGAGTATGACCAAGAGTGTTTGCCTAAAAAAAGTGTTACTTAATGAGGAGGTGGAAGGGTTTATTTGCAACACCTCAGTTTTAACATTCACACGAACCATTGTTATCTTTAAGATGAATAAAATATTGTAAGTATATTTAAGCTTAATATATGATACATTCAAAAAATTCATCCACTCGATAGATCGCATGTCAATGATAAGGTATTAGATTAATGGTAATGTGGGTCAGAAAAGAGAGCTTCCATTTCTAACTAATTTAACAAGTGTTCAAAAAAACTTCAATAAAACAAGTGATCATCACAAACCTTTTTAAAACTTGGAATGATTTACTACATTGAGATCAAACACAATACACAATAATTAATTTTGCGCCACCGGTAGGACCACGGCATCCATCAATAAATTATATTATAAGATAATGTCACTAACCAACAAAGCTGATAAGATATATTTGTTCCTTAAGACCCTTGTTGAATGTATGAAATAGAATATTTACTCTGATGTAAGTAAAATTTACTTTGGTATTCTTTAGGTCTCAGAAAAAATTAGTCTATTGCTGCCTGAGTAAACCTTCTTCTTACCAAAATAGATAGGAGTACTAAAATATGTGGATTCGTGATTTTTCATAAAGCACATTTATTATATTGACACTTTCTAGATTCCCGGATGAGATGAATAAAACAAAGGACTGAAAGGAGTATTTTTATATAATGAAACTCTAATGTGGCGAGCAACCATTCCTGCTGCTAAGCATGTCCTTTAAGAAATAATATAAGGAGTAAGTTCAGGGTAGTGTTTTCAAATGAAATATTTACACCATCATTCTATCCTAGTGAGGACATGAATGACTGGTAAGAGATCAACCAACAAATGATTCATACTACTGTGGTTCATGCTCTGCAAGACAAATTTTGGTTCTTCCTATTATCGATTATGGTAGGAAGGTCGGCCTTGCTAAAGAAAAAAACAATAATGATACGACTATGTTAGCACCTGTTATGCTAAAAAACCTTCATTCACACGAAAGGTAAGAATAGGCCTTTGGGCATTGGATCTGTTTACATTGCCCATGTAATAGATCTAATCCACATCCGCAACAATGTTGTCTAATAGGATAGTGAAAAGGCAAGATCATGTTGTCCGCAATGATGACATCTCCCTTGAAACGTAATCTACTTCACCAACATTATAATTAAGTGAAGTCCCATAACGGAAGGCAGTGTATTCACTAGCCCTGCACTCTAAATGTACTCCTATAAATATTGAGTTGAGCGTTGGAGTCTCTTTTCAAGTAAGCACCCAATACAATTTAACACCAGTAACTACAAGGTTCTATCAAGAGTTCAAGCTTCAATAACTCTCCTATGTTGGTAATTGCCTATTTCCAGACAACTCAGATTCCAATAACCTATCTTCAACACATAAGAATAAGTATTAAGTTTTCTATATGAAAATTAAACTTACTCAAATTAGTGTGAACACCCAATTTTGTCCGGAACAAAAGACATTTTCAAAAAATAACAAATAAACATAAAATTAATATTTTTGCCTACTTTCTAATAAAAATTGTATTCTTAAGTGTCCCAAAATAAATAGGTAAAAGTAAATTCGAATTTTAAATTTGAAATTTCAAAAATTGTGTCATAATCAGATTTTTAATGGTAAATTAAACATGATTTTATTTTTCCTTAACTCTATATACTCAATTAATTTCGAGATCATCTTCATTTTAACATATGCGTTAATTCAAATGCTATAAATAGGAGATTGGTCACATGGAAAAAAGAGGAATTCATCATCTATTCTCTTCATCCACAATAACCAAAACAATTCATCTTCTATTCCCGAGAATCATCAACAATCCTCTAAATCAAAACTTCATTATTCAATCATTTTCTTCATTCTCTAGACATTATCTTTCACATATAATTGTCAAACAAAAACCTAAGAGATTCACAATCTCAAAAATTTCTCATACACAACAAATTCATATCATCCACAACAACCTCAAAATCTCCTATACACAATAACCAAAAAAATCATTCAACAAAGATTCATTCAAACGCTCAACATCCAAAAGTACTCATACCATCCATGATAATCCAAAAATCTTCCACACAACGCACAAAAAAGGACACAAACAAAAAATCATAAAAATACATAATCTCCAACACTTTCAAAGCTTCTTTGTTTTCTCTCTCGCTCAAACGGTTTTGATTGCAAACCTGCTTTAGAATCTGGTTTCAACACAGCAGATATTAGGCCAATATAATTTGTTGAAATCCAATTTGGCACCGACTTCAGCCTTGAAGTCAATACATATACACAATTTCACCCCTTGAATTTCATTTTTATCTAGTTACGTCTTTCCATTGATAATTACCTTAACAATAATTTCAATACATTTACCATAAAAATAAATAAAGTATGCAACTGGATTATTTGTTAATTTATTTTGAAATCTCATTTTTCTTATAATTACATAAAAATAAAAATCGTTTAATACCAGATTATGTGAAATATGTTAATCCTAATTTTAAGGTATGTTGCGGTGTTGTACGTATGAGTCACACTTTACTTTCTTAAAATTAATAGGATTAATTATATTTCTATATCTAAAAAAATTAAAATAAAAAAACCAAAAATTAAAATTTCTTAACCAATTTCTAATTTGAGATGCAATAAAGGTTTAAAAAAAGGTTTGAAATAAAAAACAAAAAATTGGAATTTGTTAAGCAAATTTTAATATGAGATGCGGTATCGGACGTTAATGGTTATGCTTCGCTCATATCATTTTAAAAATAATAATTTAAACATTACTTTTTTTAAAAAATAAAATCAAACCAACAAACAAACATTTTTCTACCCCGAAGAACTCTTGATTTCCAAAAAAGACACGTAGAACCAAGATTACTCTTGTCAGATATAATAATAAAATAAAGTTTTTTTTGTAAAAACATAATAATAGTACAACTAATGATCATGCAATATAATAGGTTACTGTTCAAATGGGTCACTGAGGTGCTAATACTTCCCTAGTATAATCGACTCCCGAACCTGGACATCAAAGTCCAAGGCCTAATGTAATTGAGCCAAAAGATTTTTTTACATTTTTTACTGAAAAAATATAATGACAACTCTAATAAGGTTGTGCAACCGAAAATCGGGTACGAACAATTAGTAGTAGTGATATTAGCTCTATTCTCTTAGTCACCCAAAATCCAATGATTGATCTTGATTTGGAGGGTTCCCTGTAATGTTTCTTATAAGTCTGTGTTGTGTGTTATAACATAAAATCCAATGATTTATAAAAGATGTTACTACAGTAACAAAAACAAATAACAACATTAAATGATAGAGAACAAAATAAATACACTATGGTACAAGAGTTTTTTTAGATTGTTACTCTATCATTTCCTTTTTATATTTAATCGTCAACTCTCTAAAATATAAGTAATACATATAAATAACTAATGTTAGAAATATTAACAATGCAAATTAACAAGGTGAGAAACAGATAAGAAAGAAATGTTGAGCAAGACAGTGACGTAAATGGGTTATATTTCATATTTCCACTTAGAAGCATACTGCTTCAGGAACATGTACCTTGTTACCCACAAAAATCAACATACGATACAAGCAAATTGAAACTATACAAAAGAATCTACCTGGCTCTGATCTTAACCATCCAGCTCTAGCACTCAACCAGAGATGAAGAATCAGCAAACACCCAAAAACTCTGTCCAGGTTCTCTTCCAGCATTTGCCACTCAAATGCAACACCCATTTTAGACGTATTTACAGAAATCACCCCATGTTCCTGAAAATGCGTGTTTCTGTATATTTTTATGGCAATTTTAAACTTAAATCGATGATTGAGATTTTCCTGAAACATGCCTTATCGTTGATGAACTACAAGCATGCAAGGATTTCTAGTGATTGAGAGAAAAAGCTTCGGAATCATCCTCTGAAAAAGTTTCAAATTTTACTCATAAAAAATATGTATAGCATCATCTAGGGTAGCCAACATTTGCTCCCACTCACTCGCTGAAAATACTAATAAAACAACCAACAAAAAAGTTCTTAGTATAGCAACATTTACATTAGAATGCTTCTCCCGTTGAGGATTCTAACTCTAGGCGACAACGTTATTGTAATTAAACACATGAAAAACCAATCAGGACATGTAACAAAATTTGGGGCGAAGATTTTTATGACTATTTTATCCCAAAATAAAATAATAAAGATGGTTTGGTGAAGAATCCTCTCGTTTATGGAACAAAATTTTGTTTCCCACTATCACTGATATGATAAATATAAAAATTTGGAGGGACTAAAATATGTGTTTTTTTGAGTCCATAAGGAAAAGATGACATAAAATGACATTATTTTATGTCTTAATTTTATTTGCAAGAATATTGTGTTAAATGATAATCATATTAAACGAGTCCATAGCTGATTGAGAACAGTGTTCTAATTCCCACCTCAATTTATACCAAGAGTGTTATTTTTCAGATTGGAACATTTGAAGTTTTAGGTAATACTTTTTCTGAATGCTAAACATGACCAAAGCCATTATTAGTGGGTCTACATGCATGCTCATCTTTTATCTACTATTTCCTCCACTTTTTTTTATTACTCCATATTTTACAAAATATTCTCTCTCAACAAAGGGTCTCTTTAGTCTTTACCCAATTCCGATTTTACTTTGCGTTCCAATTTTCTTCCTAAAAAGAAGAATAAGAGACAATAAAGAACCGCATTTCCAAACACAGTAAAAAGTTCAACAAATTACATTGACTAGTAATTTAAATCTATAGAAATTTATCTTAAAGAGCTTGAAATATCTAGGTGACAATCATGGTTAATTTCTGATAGATGACAAAACAACATAACTAAAATCTAGGAAACCTTGCTAGAACTGACACCCAATTATATATATCGGATATAGCCATATTTAAGGACACTTAAATTCAGCAAATCAATAGGATGACTAAAAGGTTAAGATTGGGTTCATGTAAATAAGGGTAGTCATGCACTCCAGAAACGATTAATTCAATACCGCAAAGAATTGAACCAAATCTTAGAAATAAATATGAAGAAAAGAAAAGAGTGATTCTGTGGAGAGCTTAGTAGATTATTCATGAATAGTGAGAAGCAGAGGGCGCCAAGCTTTCCTTTTCAATAACGACCTATAACGGAAACCCATCCAACCCGGGTTCCCAACAGCAACAGAACCCAACACTGTAGTTGAAGAAGTAACATGCAACTTTTCCTCCACCTCCTCTCTGGGCGGCGAAGAAACAAAAAGCTCCTTCAGAGAGTTTCTCCCCTTCTTTTCCGATGAGTGCTCCTGCAGAAGCGGCGAGTCTCTCCGGCGAGATGATCTGTTCAGCCAAAGCAACGACTGAAGTGTGGTTTTGTGCCGCCGGAATTGAACGAGCGGGCTTGTCCTCGGGCTTTGAGTTGGGCTCTGGGCTACACCACATGGTGTTGCGAATAACTTGAATTTTTGTAGGGTGGCCATTTTCAGATTCTAGGTGCGTTCTTCTTCTCTACTCTCTGTTTGTGTTGAGTGTATTTAAAAAATGTGAGGGTTGTAGGATGAGTTAAAGTGAGTTTGAATTTGAATATTGGAGTGAGTGATGATAATTGTGAAGGGAGAAAGAGGGTTCATTGCTTCTAATAGCAGTGGGAAGCGTGATATCTGTTTTGGGAATTGTTGCATCTTTTCTTCCTAACATATTCATTACTTTGCTTTCCTTTTTGTTCTTTGACTCATGACCATGGAAATAGAACTCTATTTGCTACACCCTCCAATGTTCTTTATTCCAAAGTTAGAGTTTTAGCCAAGAGTAAATGCAAACATTTGTAGGAGACCGTCATTACATCATCAAATATGAATAGTGTACGATGCAATGATAGTATATAAAATGTTAGTCTATATATTCCCTCCTTCCTTTTCCAATTAAATACATATGCACTTAATATAAAGTTCTTAGCTTCAAACCTTTAATCGATATTCTTAAAGTGGCCTGTTAAGATGGATCAAAAAGTGAATTTGGTTCAAAGATATGTAATGGTTATCAAATAGTATTTGGAACAAAGTCATCAAATAAGTTTTGAAAGTGTAAATTGATCCTTTCGCTTTCCTTTAAGTGAACAGTTAAACAGTATTCACACATTATAACTACTTTAACCATCTATTCTCATCTCAACTAAACATAACAAATTATAAAGTTTAATATAATCATTGTGTTACAACGTATTCTTTTCAAGGGAAATAAATGAAAGGATGCTCGGAGAGGAATCTAAAAGGAAAGGGAAAAAGAGAGATTTTGATTAAGAAAAACACTTCATTTGGTTTATAATTTTGGAACTGATATGAGAAAAAGAATGAGAGCAAATCTCTCCTTTCTCATTTTGGAAGTGATAAGAGGAAGTAACTAGGTACCAAGTTCTGGCTGTTGGGTGAAATACGATTTAGTGAATTTTAATTCTAAAGTTTGTCTTCTAAAGACAAAAAAGGAAGGAAATGGGGAGATAATTTACCCCATACATTTCAGCTATAGTCAAATTAGATTTATTCTAAGGCTACAATATGATAGGGACCTAACCAAATATTTTCCTTCCTTCTTGAGAGATGCAAATACTTCGGAGGAATATTCTATAGACTGATATAAAATGATTCTATTTTTTAGGATTTATATGCACATGTCTGTAGAATGGTATAGCAATCAATATAAATGTGCTCATAATATAGTTCGAAAAATCTCCTTGTCCTGTTTCTGTACAGGTTTTTCTAATGTTCAATTCAAATGCTTATACCTTCAACTCTTTACACAACTACAGCATGCCATATAATATAGTCTTCCTATTAATAACTACACAGGTGGATGAGATGATGATAATGGAACAAGGATCACCTATCCCAAAGTCTGTCCCAATTCCATGATAATGATGCTGACTCATTCATTTATTAGTGCTGAAAGCTTATCTTGAAAAAAATGGATTATCAACAATAGAGTATAGGCAAAGTGATTAAGCACTGAAATTAGGTGTAGTACATTTACTTTCCCATATATCAGTGACAGTGTTTGGTGAAGAAGGCTGATTCATATTCTTCAATAATCCAACTTCGTCCCATTCAGGTGAGTTGCGTGTATGTACATTACTATGTGAAACTCCAGCAACATGAGTATCTGCTTCCTCAACAACCTCTGCTTCATCCTTTCCACTTTCAATTTTTCTCAGTTCATCCAATACTTCATCCATGGAAGGTCTCAATTCCTTGTCCATTTGCAAACATTGAAAAGCCAACTCTGCCACAGAAACTATACTCTTCTTGACCTCATTATCTGAATCAAAACCAAGACAGGGATCTACCAGCTCATTTATTGCACTATGTTGAATCTTCTTTATGGCTAGATTGGACAAGTTAATCTCTTCCTTATTCCTGTTTATATCAACAGCAGGCTTTGAAGATATTAGCTCAATGAGAACAACTCCAAAACTATATACATCACTCTTACTACTAAGCTTATAGCATTGGTGATATTCCGGGTCAACATAACCCGGGGTCCCCTGTGGAGCTGTGGAGACATGAGTTACATCCGTAGGGAATAGTCTTGAAAGGCCAAAATCAGCAACTTTAACACAGAAATTTTTGGTAAGGAGAATGTTGTTTGTTTTCACATCACGGTGAATGATATCAGAAGCATGCAGATATGTCAATGCAGTTGCAGTCTCTATTGCAATTTTCATTCTTATACACCATGGTAGTAAGCCAGGCTTGGCTAATTCACCATGGAGATGGGATGCAATGGTGCCATTTGAAATATATTCATACACAAGTAGTAGTTCGAGGCTGTGCTTTGAAGTGCAGCCATAGAGGGAGACTAGATTCGTGTGGCGCAAGCGTGCGAGGATCTTAACTTCATTCATGAACTGCTCTACTCGCCTATAATTGTGCTGATATAAGCGTTTGATAGCAACTTCCCTTCCATCTTGTAGTTTCCCTGGATTTTAAAGACCTGAGCATAAGTTCTGCCACAAGGTAGTAGAGATTAATTTAGGGAGTCTAGTGTTTGAGTAGCCTACCATGGTATACAGTCCCGAAGCCTCCATCTCCAAGTTCTTTAGTATGGTCGAAATTGTTTGTTGCTTCTTTAAGATCCTTGTAGGAGAAGATTGGAACTTCGAAGTATACACCACTGCTTTCTAGGTGTAGATTTGTGGAGGAACCAGCATAAGAATTTCTTGAATGGAAGCGTTTGTCTGAAGTAGCATGTTTCCGTTTGTAGAGGATAAGGATTAATGGCAACCCAGTTATGAAGATGCCTATGATTCCTGCACCTAAACCTGAGGAAAAGTGGCCAAAAGAAAATATCAACTGTAGATTACTTTGAAACATATCAGATAGCATGACTCTTGTTACTTTGCTGATAGCTATTATAGAATTATACAGATATTTGAGAAGAAAGATTTTTCATCCTTTTAGAACATGAATGTAAAAATGAATATCAAGTTATGTAAAATGTACATTACCTATAGCCAATTTTGAACTCCAACTCTTTTTAGCTGTAGAAGAAATTAAAAGAAACATATTAGGATAAACAATAAAAGAGTTGAAATTATGATGATAAAGTTGTGCAGAGAAAAATAAGGGGTTCCAATTCCAATTGTTTGCACAAACAATATTAGACAATCAATCAGTGGAACCCAACTTTTCCCATCCCAAAGTAACATGAAATCGCCTAACTGTACTAAATACTAACTCAGCTTTTAGGGAAAAGAAGACAATGTTTCACAAATTTTAGACGGAAACATGAAAGAAGATATCATTTGGAAAGGATATAAAAGCGACTAATATAAGTTAGTAGTGCTAGTGCAAATGAAACTTCAAATCATTCATGTGTGCTTACGTTTCCATGGTATTTGTTTCAGTATACCATTGATGCAAAAGAATTTCTGTCTGCTGTCAAAATGACACTGCCCTCTTTTGACATAGTAGCAATTTGCACATTCATCTGTTAATTTTACTTCTGTCATGATATTAGATGTTATGAATGTAAACGGGTCTTTAGCATCAGCCACATCTTTAATAGGAAGTTTGATCATTATACATGCTGCCAAAGAACTCAAAGACTTGTCAGAAGGAGTAAGTGATGGCTTGTAGTAGAGATCAAAATCAGAGCAATTTGTATAATTATGCACATCTAATGGCGGGTTAACACGGAGGGTGCGGTTGCACTTGAACAAGGTTTGCTTATATTGTATATGAATAGAACCAAAAGGAAAGGAAGGAGGGAGAGTATAATTATGGCTAAAGGATTCACAACTTCTTGATTCAAGCAGATCATAGAGATTTGTGTCTCTGATTTGAAGTGTGGTTGTAGCAGGAATACTAGGATTGTGAAGAAGTCTTATAATACAAAACCATTTCCCTTTATTCTCTAGTTGGATTTTTTTGGGCTTCATAGGATCAACAGTATCACAATTGTGTATGACAAATAAGCCACAGTGAGGGTGTTGTGTTACAGTGAAAGGGAATGTGATATTGCCAAGATGTCCACACTGAAATGAAGTTGGACACTTTCCTATGTTTCCATTTCCATTTTCAACTCCAGCAGCCAAGAGAGATAACATAAGATGTGAAAACAAAAGGAAATGGATTACATAAACATAAGTCATGTTTTTTTTAGGAGAGGGAGAATAAAGAATGTTTGATACTGTAAAGTACTTTACTTGTGTAGACACTTGACAATATAACACCAACTTGAAGTGCTTGAAACACTAATTGAATTGGGAAAAACTTTGGAATACAGATTGAAATAGGTTTCATGGATGCTAGGAACACGACAAGCCCTTAAGAAAATGAGATCAAGCTCTTGCTCAATTATAATTATTAAGGCTTATTGAAAGCACCACAAAGACTTGACTTCTTGACTCTTAATATTGATTAAGAATTCTCTATTACCAAATAGATAAATACTTTAAAAAACAAAAGAAAAAATTCAACGTATAATAACACACTTATTATTTTAAATATAATGAAATAACATTATTAAAAACAAAAAGAATTTGAATTTGTCTCTCTATATTAATAGATAGTATACATGAAGTTATTCCTTAATACCTCTTAAGAAAAACTAGTTTAGAATTGCAGTTCACAGTCTGAACGTTCTTGTAATTGTCTTGGAAGTTTGTGAAACGGTCAAGGTGACGTTAACCGCAATAAGAATATTTGTGTAGATGGTTAATCAAGATTTTAACAAAAAATCACAATGGAAAGGTCCAGAGTCCAGAGACTTTGAACGTGCCGTGTGCCTCTGAGGTTGAAATTAGTGGATACAAAGAAATGAAGATAGAAAAAAGAGTATCTAATGAAGATAAATACAAGTTGGGAATAAGATAACTTAGACAAAGAGAAAGGGAGAAAACGCGTATCTTATAATCACTCTTATCATTCATTTGGGAGGAAAATTGGAGTGACTTTCCATTCTCTTATTCTATCGTTTCTAAAACTCAACTTTAGATTAATTTTAAAAATCAAATTGATAGATATTTTCCTTTTCTTTTTTACCTATGGGTGTCCTTCAACTTATGAATTCCCGAGGTGTTAACTATATCAAACAAAGAAATATTTTTATCGCAAAACAATAATATTATTTTAACGAATCAAATTTCATAAAATAATATAAAATATTATTTTTTTGTTATTATAGTTTTTCTTTTTAATTAAGTAATATTTTTATTGGAAAGTGAGATAAAATAAATAATGAGGATATGATATCCATTCATCTCTATCCAACAAAAAGGCAACAAACTTAACCATGGAAACACGCTTAACAAACTATTTCTCTCACCTGTTCTTAAAAAAACTGCTTTGCTACTTTTATATAGCTTCGTTACAAAAAATAAAAATTTCATTTAATATTAAATTATTTTCTTATCTTACAGTAGTGAATAAAATTAATTTTTCTTTTGCAAAAACAATTTATAAAATAATCAAGTAGGAAAAATGGTGGAAACCGTAATGAAATACTTCCTCCCTTTTCAACTTCCACGTAAGAGAGGTTGTAAAAAGTGTAGCACATTTCATAATTTATCTCCATGCCTAAAAGAATTGGGAACAAATTAGTTGTATCATATATTGTGCTACTTAGTATTATAATTGACCAAGAATATATATTCAACAATGTTAAATCCAACCTATTTTTTAGGTGTAAGTGGTATAGGAAGAGAGATAAATGAGATTTGATTGATGAAATTCTTAATAATATAGAGGTTGTATGACTTTATATATTGAAACAATTGTTCAACTATGATATCACTTAACGTACTCAAAAAACTGATGATTGATTAATTAAACTATACAATGGTTGATGTGTTATTTTGTTAAATATGAATTTCTTCGTATAGGCCAATTGATTTTAATTGATATGATAGATTGGTTTAATTATATATCTGATATAATTTTCACATATTTTACCATTGGCCCATACATATATGTATTTATCTGATTGATTATATAATAAAGTATGAAGATAGTGATAGAAGGAAACAAATGTGTAAGGGAAATTTATAAGTTTTCAAATTGTTTAGAGTATTTGAACAAGTTTATATTAGCTAATGGTAAGTTAGCAACAAAACCTTCCATAGAAAACAGAAAAATGAGTAATCCGTCTAACTGATATGCATGTGAGCCTGCAAGTTGTTCTCAATTTAGTGGAATACTTTTTAGTTTATTTTTTCATAATTGAAAAGGTGTGCTCAGTAAAGAAATGAATTAGTTACTACATGGGGTGAAGATATATGGTAGTACCAAAAAAGGTAAACACAATAATAATAATAAGTGAGTTATGACTTCTGACAAGTGGAAATCCATAGTGATTTTTTTTGATGCCCCATATGGCAATATGTCATAGTCAACAGTGTCTTCGAATCTGGTTGCTTCTTTTCAATCTTTAGCATCATTGATATTACTAGGAGCACATCTTATATATCATAAAAAATATTTATTACTTATTATGATTGATTATAAAATTATTTGTTTATTACTTTAAATATATATTTTCAGTAAATTGAAGTTTATTCGTAATATAGAACGCTTCTTATAACCCACTACCGTGGTGAGAGCAGCTGAATTGATTAAATTGGGCCAACTTGGCAGGATCCACTTTTATTACAAACGCGGTGTATTCATACGAATGAGTTAGGTATACCAGTACTAGTTATGATGCATAAGATTTTTTTATGCACTATGATGCATAAGACTGTTGTAAATTTATAAATTATCAGTAAATTTAGAACCGTAAAAGTTTCTAGTTTATCAGATATCATAAACAATAAGCATTCAGGTCAACCATAACCTAACCAGTTTTGAAGCCCACAAGACAACCGGAAGCATACACTATTTTTCTTTATTATTAACACTTTATTCAAAAATTAATTTTCAATGCACATGCTTTCTATTTTTTTTACTCTTTTTTACGAGGATGAAATACTCTAATTAATATTATTAACTCTCAAATAGTAATCAATTTTTATCCAATCTAAATGAGATATTAATCTAATGATATATGCATTTACTATATCTACGTGTATTTTACAATGTTAAATATTTAATTATTAAGAGTAACACTTGTTAAGAATACCTTCCAACAAGGATTAGTGGGTTGCCTATGAATCAAAATCCCCTATGCTAAAAGTTTTGTATATCAACTCAATGACGTTTTGTTAAATACCTAAATGTGTTAGTATGATAATTAATGAGAAATTAAATAAGATGTGTTATTTATTATTATGCAAAATCCTATTAAGTTGGTATATAGATATAGAAAATTGTTAATATAAAGGATTTGGGTTAGATTATCTGGCTACTCTTAATCTATTACCTATATAATAAAAAAAACTCATTCATGACATGTGTCAATCTCTCAAGCCCTCATGACATGTGTCAACCTCTCATCAAAACTAAAGGTTTCTCATGACATGTGTCAATATCTCAATGACATGTGTCAATCTCTCAATAACTTCCTCGTGACATTGTCAATCTCTCAAGCTCTCATGACGTGTGATTTATTTAAAAATAAAAGGAATATGATTACCTATGCAATATTAAAATATAATGTTACTATAACAATATTGAAATAATAATAATAATATGAATCATAACATATTGTTTGTAGTTATTTTAGAGTTAAATAATATTTATTTTTATACTAATCTTATTTTAGAATCAAATAATAATGAAATTATAAATTTATTGATGATTTTTTTATTAATAGGATACTACTAACTATATCATGTTATGTATGTGTAAAAAACAATGTTGAGAAAGTCGAGCAAGATGTTAAACCAGTAGATGACCCATATTAAGTTTATCCAATTTAAACAGTTAAACCGTATGGTTTGACCGAATGATTTTATATATAATTAATAATTTTTAACAATATGAATGCACTGGTAACATATATGGTTTTAACCATGCGAATGCAGCAACGTACATATTCTTAATCATAAATGCACATGTAATATGTGTTCTTAATCATGCGGCAAAAAATATCGTCACGTGCAAATGCACGGGTCACTTTTTGATCATTCAATACAATAACATTGCTCTTCTATCACCTATATAATAAAAAAAACTTTCTCATGACATGTGTCAATCTCTCAAACCCTCATCACATGTGTCAACCTCTCATCAAAACTAAAGGTTTCTCATGACATGTGTCAATCTCTCAATGACATGTGTCAATCTCTCAAGAACTCCCTCGTGACATTGTCAATCTCTCAAGCTCTCATAACGTGTGATTTATTTAAAAATAAAAGGAATATGATTACCTATGCAATATTAAAATATAATGTTACTATAACAATATTGAAATAATAATAATAATATGAATCATAACATATTGTTTGTAGTTATTTTAGAGTTAAATAATATTTATTTTTATACTAATCTTATTTTAGAATCAAATAATAATGAAATTATAAATTTATTGATGATTTTTTTATTAATAGGATACTACTAACTATATCATGTTATGTATGTGTAAAAAATAATGTTGAGAAAGTCGAGCAAAATGTTACATCAGTAGATGACCCATATTAAGTTTATCCGATTTAAACAGTTAAACCGTATGGTCTCACCATATGATTTTATATATAATTAATAATTTTTAGCAATATGAATACACTGATAACATATATGGTTTTAATCATGCGAATGCACGAGCAACGTACATATTCTTAATCATAAATGCACATGTAATATGTGTTCTTAATCATGCGGCAAAAAATATCGTCACGTGCAAATGCACGGGTCACTTTTTGATCATTCAATACAATAACATTGCTCTTCTATCACCTATATAATAAAAAAAACTTTCTCATGACATGTGTCAATCTCTCAAACCCTCATCACATGTGTCAACCTCTCATCAAAACTAAAGGTTTCTCATGACATGTGTCAATCTCTCAATGACATGTGTCAATCTCTCAAGAACTCCCTCGTGACATTGTCAATCTCTCAAGCTCTCATAACGTGTGATTTATTTAAAAATAAAAGGAATATGATTACCTATGCAATATTAAAATATAATGTTACTATAACAATATTGAAATAATAATAATAATATGAATCATAACATATTGTTTGTAGTTATTTTAGAGTTAAATAATATTTATTTTTATACTAATCTTATTTTAGAATCAAATAATAATGAAATTATAAATTTATTGATAATTTTTTTATTAATAGGATACTACTAACTATATCATGTTATGTATGTGTAAAAAATAATGTTGAGAAAGTCGAGCAAAATGTTACATCAGTAGATGACCCATATTAAGTTTATCCGATTTAAACAGTTAAACCGTATGGTCTCACCATATGATTTTATATATAATTAATAATTTTTAGCAATATGAATACACTGATAACATATATGGTTTTAATCATGCGAATGCACGAGCAACGTACATATTCTTAATCATAAATGCACATGTAATATGTGTTCTTAATCATGCGGCAAAAAATATCGTCCCATGCAAATGCACGGGTAACTTGTTAGTTATATGAGAAAATAAAACACATACTTAGCACGATATAGGTACTATGCAACACAGATGTATATATGAAGAATTTTTGAAATGCAATGTACAATATGGTACACGTTTCACACATGTCGCATTTATAAATAAGAAACATTTGATATTAATTGAGAATATTTGGTAATAGACATTCACCATCTCTTTCATGTTTTCAAAGCATTTCCGTTTTCTAAGGAAAGAGTCGATTTAGATTGGTGCAAATTTTCTACTTCACTTAGCCCCTTAGCAGACATTGGTGCAACATAGAACATCGTTCAGTTTGTGGTTCACTTTCTCCCAACTCCCAAGTACATAGTGTTTATTTTGTGTGAACTGGAATTCTCTTTATTGTTATTGGATCATGCATGCAGTTTATCTCTTAAAAACATGCCTCAACGGAGTTGAATAGTCACAACTTTGACATTGAGTTATGTGAGTTAGTCATGAATTTTTTATAGTTGCAAACCGATGCCTTAACATGAGTCATCCTTCTTGAGATGCCAAATGACTAGTGTTGTCCACTTGGTACATTACACAAAATAAAAAAATACACTCCTTCTCAAATTACTAACATCAATCGTGTGGAACAATCAATGTTTGCAAACAAATGAAAAATAATTCTTCAGTTTAATTTCATTTTAAAAAAATAATTCATTAAACCTATATATTCAAATATAAGTGGTTTAGATAGAATTAGAGATATCAAGTTGAGACTTACAATCCTCGTACCAATCGTGTATGCCTCAACTACATGGGTTTAGAACAGAACCGCCTTATGAGGCAAGAGTCCCATCCTTTGGCATTTGGTGGGCTTTGCCCTTAGCTAACAAATTGGTCGATGCTAGCAGAAAAAAGAGATACGGGGAAAATGCGTCACAAAAGTGCTTTATAATTATCATTTTAAAATTACTACTAAAAAAATAACGATATAAATTTTTTGAAGGGTAAATATCACTATTTAAAAAGTCCCTTTCCAAACCTGCTTTTTTCTGATGACTGGCTAATATATATATTTGTATATATATAGCATATTATTAAATAGGTAATTGAGAGGAGGACTACATGTTCTGTTTTTTCAATCAAATAGACTACATAAATTGAATAATATATTATTCAACAAATAATAAAATATTAACATCTTTTTGTACTATCAATGGTACCTTCACCCTTTGAGCAATGAACTAATCCTTTTGGGTTGTGTGTTTATTTCTCCCAATAAATATCACTCATAAAAATCGAATTTTGAATTTTTTGGTCATCATGATAATTTAGTAGGATCTTCCACTACCATTTGATCAATAGCTTGTTGGTTAAAATATTAACACTCAAAGTGTGTATATATTATATTATGAAAGCAACGAGAGAACAATTATTATTCATCTGATTATTAAAAAAATTTAATCTTAATAATTAAGATATGGTTGTATGATTTAGATTAGTTGTTCTTGCAAATTTTATAGGATAAATGTTCTTACTTGAGTGTTGGTTATATATTTTGTCACTTATCTTTTATGTTTTATATTTATTTGTAAATATGTGTATGTGATTTTAAATTGTTTTCATTTGAAAATATAAAAATATTTTAATTATTAAAAACGTATATTTTTTATCTCAAATAATTCCATTCACTACACGTCTACACCTATTACAAAATAAGATATTCAGGTATTTATATTAAATTTCGTCCTAAGGAAAAATTTTGATAAGATAAAATGAGCGAGTCAAACAAAACAAAGTTAAGTGATTCCACAAATTGCGTTTCTGTTTCTCAGCGTCCCTCCAATTTGAAAATTTATAATGGGCGGGACCTATTGCTGGTGGTTGTGGAGTGTTATTAATAATATAATACAGTGACTGTTAAATTGGTTAGGCGGTATAATAGTTCATTAAATAAATCTTATCTATATCTATACTATATATAAAGTCAAAACATGGTATAACCACCACCATGACATAATTTATATATTCCTATTTTTCCCTTCAAATTTTTAATTTAAAAAAACTATATAATCATATATAACCACCTCAAATGTATTAACTATAAGTTGCATATCTATACTACTTAATAAAGGAAAAACCTAACTTAACTTTCATGAAGTTAGTTTGAGTTTTCCTATTTTATATTTTATAACTTCTAATTTTATTGTATAAGTTATACTTTCATCTTTATATATACTTATACTACTAAACATTTATTTCATATTTTATAACTTCTAATTTCATCTTTATAACTTTTAATTTCATCTTTATTGCAATAGTTTTTTCTCATTGCAATATATAGGAATGCATGAAATATATTGCATTGGTCACAATGTATGCCATTGTGTAAAGAGTATGTGAATATTTGACATTTAAAACATCTAGACTACCCATTACAAACAATATGAAAGCGGTTGACAGACACAGTAGTACCTATCAACACGCTAGAAAATAAAATTAAGTGAAGATATCAAGACTCTATTCTTGATGAACACAATTGTATATGCATCATTTCTCAAACGAATATATATTCAACTACAAATTACAATATATAATATAACTTAATATGTAGAATACACATTACAAACAATAGGAAAGCGGGTTGACAGGCACGGTAGTGCCTGTCAACACGCTAGTATTGATTAAGTTAGAAATTGATATATAATATATTAACATTAATGTTGAAAAATTAATAAAGAACCAATACATTCTTTTATTTGTATTAAAAAAATAATTTTTAAATAAAATCGTCAAGTATGATCGGTACAGTTCAATTGAAAATTAACCAATATGACCGATTTTGACATTTTTTGACCAATTTTGACTAATGTGATTATATGACCAGTATAATTATTATATTATACTAGTATTAGAACTGATTTATTGGTTGAAACAACTGACATGAACTAGTTTTTACAACACTGCTTTGTGATTAAGAGTATAGAAAGGAGAACTTTTTTATGTTTTCTTCAAGAATATCAAGAATATCTAGTATGACCACATATTTTTACTTTTTACTATCAACTATTATAATTTTTTGTATTGAATGTACTTTATATTGTAATTTTTATTAGGTGCGCTTTACATTATATTTCTTTATTTTAATTGTCAAATTAATGTGAAAGAATAGTAAATATGTTGATAATAATTAGGAAAACAAATTTTACATCCATGACGATCATAAGAGCAGAGAGAGACTTAAACAAATTAAAAACAAGTGATGTAACTCGGGTTAATTTTGGCTGTATGAGAGAAAATATGTTGAAAATGCAATCGTTGCATTAATTGTCCACAAGTTACAATGTAACAAGAAACTGAGAAAGCATGGAAAAGTTAAATCGTATTAAAACAACAGAATAATGTATTTCCTTTGACCAGTAAAAATGTGACATGTGTGTTATTTTGTTTATTTTTAAAAATATTTTTATAGAAAATGGTGAAACATGACACATGTCATGATTTCACTAGCAGAAGGGGATAACTTATCTCCTTATACAAGGAGATACTCCATTCCCTTAAAACAAATGGTCGGGTCCAAAACTTTAATGTATTAATTTTTATTTTATATCTCTTAATCTTTTATAAAATCAGGATAAATTATTTTATTTTTTCTTCTAAATATGTCTTTATTCATTTAATAGAGTTTAAAATATGAATTATGGATGATTTGCTAACAGTGAACAAAATATTTACACTGATAATATATATATATTAAATCATATTTAATAACATGCCTTCTAATTTGGTAATAGTTCTAAATTCCTCTTATTTATTTTTCAACTTTTAAATGTTGATATTCTTTATCTTACAAATTTTTGGATACATGTGTGGATGGATTTGTGATGAGATTACTCTCTTCATTTTACAATATAGTATCTGTGTCTTAGTAATTGTTCTCTTATAATTTTTTTCTCAAATAAATGATGATTAGAGAAAAACTTAGATGAAAAAATATATAACACCTTATATTTGAGAAAATTAATGGGGAGCAAATTTTTTGTCACATAGAGTGCAAGTCTTCATGTGTTATTAGTTTTAATTGGTTAATAAAAATTTTAATAATTAAATTTTTAATTGAAATATATTTTTTGAATTTAGTGTAAAAGATATGGTAAGAAATTTACTCACAAGTGATTAACCTTGTAGGAGTATCCTCCAATTTGATTAGTTCCAACTCCATTCTCATGTTTGTGATCCATTCTTAACAACACGGTAATAAAGAAATATAATAATGTTATTTTATACAACATATTTTCTATTTTCCTAATATTTTCTCCAAAATGAACAAATAAAATGATTCAATTAGTTAGTTTATATGAATGGGTATCTTTTATTATGGGGAGTAGAACCCAACCCTATTCACTCATTCGATATTGTCTGATTATGATCGGGTTTCATCAGGTATATAATCAAATTATGATTCAAAAATTAAAATTAATCAATATTTAGAGTCAATAATTTCAAGCATATAAGTTAACTGTTGTAGATTTGATATGTAACACTCAGCCTTGACATGCGATCGTATGGTCCATGAATTTACTGAGCGTGCCACCTATTAAGCTTAAATATCCATGCAATATTTTATTCTCCCTAAATGGAGCATCTGCGACTCGAACCCATGACCTCAGAGACTTATAGTCATTGATCCCATAGAGTCGTTACCACTAAGCTACTGCCTTTTTAATGTAACACCCCAGCCTTGACATGCGACCCTATGGTACATGAATTTACTGAGCGTGCCACCTATTAAGCTTAAATACCCCTGCAGTATTTTATTCTCCCTAAAGGGAGCCTCCGCGACTCGAACCTATGACCTCGGGGACTTATAGCTTAGTGGTAGCGACTAGCTTAGTGGTATCGACTCAATGGAATCAATGACTATAAGTCTCTGAGGTCATGAGTTCGAGTCGCGGAGGCTCCATTTAGGGGGAATAAAATACTGCATGGGGTATTTAAGCTTAATAGGTGGCACACTTAGTAAATTTATGGATCATAGGGTCGTATGTCAAGGCTGGGGTGTTATATTAAAAAGGCAGTATCTTAGTGGTAGCGACTCAATGACTATAAGTCTCTGAGGTCATGGGTTCGAGTCGCAGAGGCTCCCTTTAGGGGAAATAAAAATACTGTAGGGGTATTTAAGCTTAATAGGTGGCACGCTTAGTAATCGTCCTCTTCAATACTCGGTCAAACTGAACCTTTGAGCTTCATTGGAAAGCCTCAACCGCTACAACCATTGTCTTCTTCGACAATCCTAGTTCAAAAGAACTATCATACTCCACCATAAGGAGTATACCCACAGCATACACCTTGCGTCAATGCTAACTAATGTTTGTGTCACATCTTTGCATCCAAGTCAATGCCCACGTCACACCCTGCATCTCTACCAATGCTCGTGTTACAACTGACATCAAAGCCAATGCCCATGTTACACCTTACATCAAAATCAGTCAGCGCATCTATGCTTTTGTGGATATGCTAACAATTAACATCCTTCAATATGACGTCTCAGACACACCATTAAGATATTCCATATCTCATCTCAAATGAGAACATTCTCTCTACACTTGGAGAGACATTGTCAGCACGTGTCTCTGGGTCAAACTCAACACATGAGTCCATATCTTCACCTTGATCCTACTTCAGTACATGAATTTCTGGGATTCTGGATCAACATATATCGCCCCCACAACAATTTCGCCATGTTTTCTTCTCTTTCAACTCATCTACTATATCTTTGCCACTACCTTTGACACACCTTATCTAGACACCACGCCTTCATCAGCTTTAGCCATTATCTGACGTCTGGGTTAAAAGTCATCTACCAATTGGCTCTAATACCTTTTGTTGGTGCAACAAAAGCGAGCATTGTGAAGATCTCCCAACAGATACTCATAAGATAGAGTAAGTAAAGATATCACCACCAATATTGGAAATTATACCTAAGCCTATCTATAATGGGTGAGGATCCTCTTTTATATTGGATAGAGAAATACATAAAAACAAAAGGAAAAATAGAATAAAGTAACACTTTTACCCTTTACTATATTATATTGCACTTTTGGTCTTAAATTCAAAATAAAAAAATAATAACTTACCTATTACTAGAAATGATCTTTTTCAATCTCTATCCTTTCCAATTTGGGTCGGAGCACCATGCAACAATGCGATAGAGAAATGCCAATGGCACAACAACCACCCATTTTATTGAGGAAGAAAGATTTTACACTTATGTTTAGCATTTTGATTAAAATTAAGATCATATGTTCTACTTTATATATCCATTTATGTATCAATTTAATTAAAAAATATTAATTAATAATAAAATTATAAAATAAAAATAATATTTTTATATTACTCAACAAATTGATGGACTAAAAAGGTAGGAACATGATTACAAATTATCTTTGTTCCTAGAGAGGTGCAATCTAATTCCTATACCTTGCGTTTTCCGTGACTATGATTTGTCAATAATAGACTCCAACTGTTCATGGCCTTCATTTTCCTTTTGTAAAGGCCCACAAGTTGCCATCTTAATGTTGCTATTGAATATATTGCATGTTATGGCCAGGGAATAAAATGTTTTTTTTTTCCGGTTGGTGTATATTTTATACTTAAGTTTTTATGAAGTTTCTATCTTCTTATAAGAAATGAGATAACTCCAAAACCAATCACAACAAGATATACCACGTCATACTTAATTTGCCTACCAAAATATTGATAAGTTATAAATTTTTTTAAAAAGCAATAACAAATGAATTTAATATATGTTATCTATTTTTTTATTATTAGTACATCATTTATCATTCATATATTATTTGTAGGTACTCCCGTTTATTATTAAGCAAAAATAACAAATACAAATAAACAATAAATAATCATATAAAACCTATATTGATAGTACAAAAATATTAAACTCATTAATACCGCAGGATAAAAATATATTACTTTTAAGTTAAATATATGAACCTATATGACATATAATTTTTTTGGACCCATTTATTCTTACATATCCATTCATTAGATAAAATATATATATTAATATTGATAATGCAAAAGTTTTTATATGTATCATACATTTTTAATCATAATTTATTATTAGAAAATAATCTAAATAAAATATAGATAATACACTAATCATATATAAATCTTTATACTATTAATATATAAATATTACAATCATACAATAATAATATATAACCTCGTTAATATGGCACCAGATTTGGAGTACCGATGTTTTGGATTTTACTTCTTTTTTACAAAATAAAACACAATATAGTCTTTCGTCAGTTTTTTGTAAGAAAAGCAAAACTAGTTTTTAATTTGTAAAAGACATGAGAGCTTGTTAGATTATTACTTTTTCCTTCACTGGTCTTGCTTAGTTCCTTTCTCATTCCCTCATGCATCTTCATCTATCTCTTTGTCCCTTCCTCCCCTATCTCCAAATTACCTTTCTGTCCCTCGTCCCCACTAAGTTCTAACATTGTCCAAACAACCAGATCCATTTTCTGTCTCCCTCCACATTTACGCTTTCATTTATTCACTCTC
The DNA here is from genome assembly GCF_001865875.1 of Lupinus angustifolius. Lineage (NCBI taxonomy): Eukaryota > Viridiplantae > Streptophyta > Magnoliopsida > Fabales > Fabaceae > Lupinus > Lupinus angustifolius. The sequence goes on along the minus strand of NC_032028.1, from coordinate 3,145,788 downwards.
ACAAACAAACTAAACTCTCTTTTCTCTCTCTCTCTCCAAATTACACTATCAAACACTCTAAAATCTCTTCTCCCAAAGCCTTAGTTTAATTTCTCAATCGCTATTTCACTCTCCACCAAACTTATCCAAACACACCGTTGACCATAACTTCCTTCTGTTTTTGAATTTTGAGCTTAGAAATGTTTGGAACTGGTTTGAACTTTGGGCGTGGTCGTGGTGAAGGTCGGTTTAATAACACAGCGAATTCTAGACAGAATTTTAAGAGCGTTAACAACGATATGCTTCGTAGAGCTCACAGTGACGTCACGGAGAATCGGTCTTCGGTTACAGAGAAACCAACCGATTCGGTGAACCGTGTGGAACCAGAGAACCGAACCGGGTCTGAGGAGGAGGAGGAGGAGAAAACAGTTGCAGTGTCGACGTTGAAGCAATTGAGTAATCTGGAGCAGTTTTTGTTGGCGATCCAGCCACATGTTACTGTTCACTCTCACTCTAAGGTTGCCTTAAATTTTTTTTTTTTGGATTTTATTTTTACAACTGCTGTTAATTGTTACTTAAAGCTTCGCTTGTGAACTAATTGAGTTTCATTTGTGTGGTTAGTGATTGTAGTTAGTGTGGTTTGTTGCTATTGTGTGTAATTTGATCGCATGTTTGCATTATCCGAAGAAAGGCCACGGGCTCATTCTCGGTTTGGAGGAGTGGATAAATACCTCTGTGTGGATGTCGTGGGTTATAGGTGGACAGAAGTCACTGTGGTACCCTAGGCCTGGGTTTTCAAGTTGACCTGATAGCTTCAGTGGCTTGATTTGGTTGGACTAGAAGGGGTCAACCATAATGGGGGTCTTTCCTTGAATTTAACGATCGTGATTGGGAAGACAGGTTGCGGTTGGCCTTGGTACAACTATCTTGGCCATGGGAACAATTGGATCATTTGAAATTCGATTTATAATTTACGCCAGCGGTTGCAACCCATGAATTTAAGGGAATGTGTAATGCTTGAGGCTGCATTTAATTTTGAAAGGGATTTAGATATGGAGAGGATATTTTGGTTTAGAAGGAATACAAAATAACAAATTTTGCTTTCAATAAAATAAACGGAACAATTGGATGATACGACAAATTTGCTGATCTATGCTGTACGAACGATCTGTACTGTTGAATCATGTAGGAATGTCTGAACCGTTAATTACTAAAAACTCTGGTATTTTCAAAAGTGTTAAGTGTAACCATTTTTGCAATGTTGTTTTTTGTAAGTTTGAAATGTCTTTCGTACTGTGCGAGTGCACGATATTATACCAAATTGACCGCATAGGCCATTTCCTATTTCTTTGGCTGGGCAACATGTATGTGGTTGTAAATGCAAAAACTTTTGTTTTCCTTCTATTTTAATTGTTAATTGAATCTTGCAGAGGACCATGAGAGCCTTAAGGCCATGCGACGTGGAGCTTCAGCCTTACTTTGTTCTCAGTGATTTGTGGGAATCTTTCAGGGAGTGGAGTGCATATGGTGCTGGAGTCCCTCTTGTACTAAATGACAATGATGGTGTTGTTCAATATTATGCTCCCTTTCTATCTGGAATTCAAATCTATGCTCAGACGGTGAAGCCATCTGGAAAGTCAAGGTACGCAGCTTTGTTTGTGCCCTATTTAAATATTAATGTTAATGACTGTTTGAAGTGGCGGCTCCAACATTTATATCCATTATTTTTGTGGGGAGCAAATCTAAATACAAGCCCAACATTTATATCTAATATTGCAACTTTTATTTTAAGGTGTTTATATATTTATTATTCTTTCAAGATTAATTTCATTTTCATATTATTGTTTCCTTCTTTAATAGACAACTAAGCGAGGACAGTGTTAGTGATTTTAGGGACTCAAGTAGTGATGGTAGCAGTGATTGCGAACCTGAAAGATCAGTGAAATACTTGAGAGAGCAAAGGAATATCCCCCCTCGGTTAGATGAGATACCTCGTCGGATGGGTAGATTATCCTTGCGAGACCACCATGTTCCCCCACAAGATGGATTTTCCAGTGATGATGGCGATTCTGTCAACCATCGAGGCTACTTGCTCTTTGAATATTTTGAACAGGACCGTCCTTATATGCGTGAGCCTTTGGTTGATAAGGTGTGTTAATTTGTTCTACTCTGCTTCCTTCTTTTCTTTGCGTCAGTTTACTGGAAAAGAGTTATGGTCATTCCTTTTTTGCTCAGCTTTGTTATTATATTTTCTTTTGTGTGGTGGTGGGATAGATTTTGGACCTTGCTTTAGGCTTCCCTGAACTGATGACACTCAGAAGTTGTGACATGCTACCGTCAAGTTGGATATCTGTAGCATGGTATTTTTCTTTACTTTTGTGCTTGGCATATAGCTTATAGATGAACATGTGAATGACTTAATTCTATTTTTTTTGTAGGTATCCGATTTACAGGATACCAACTGGTCCAACATTAAAAGATCTTGATGCTTGCTTTCTGACATACCATTCTCTTCATACACCTGTGGCAGGTAAGATGGATTTTTTGGGTTTTGCTTTATAACACAGTTTGAGCAAGATAACAAAATAGCGTGTCTCTTATTTAGTTGTTTAGGCTGTTAGCCTTAAGACATGAGCTAGCTTGTGATGTTATTATACTCAGTAACCCCCTCCCCCAAGAACCTCTTATTCTGCTATCAATAGATGCATACCTGATATATTCCATATTTTGGATCGCCGACCTTCCTTGCTTCACAATCTTCTGTTTGTATGGCTAATATCCAGGGTTTTGTTATCACTTCTTCAAGCACATTTTTGAGTATCATAATGCATCATTATGTCTTTCAGTGGATGGTACTTTGCATGTTTCTTGCCCTAGATGTTGCTTCACTGTATTTTAAGCAAATATATGTCCAAACTTTGTAAAAAGTGACCCCCGCTCCTTTAAAATGATGTCATTTTGGATTAGTTGTGGTTATTTATTTGCTCTCTATATTACAAAGGCTTGTTTAAATTTTGGGAATGTTTCTATGTATGCATGGTTCCATTATCAGTGCATGATAATAATTTCCAGGGCTTAGTTATTGTGAGATGATGCATATTTAAGGGATAACCAGTAGTCCATTTTTTGATTTTGCATCAGTTGCTTTAATGAGACACTATATTTTCAGGTTCGCAAAAAGTGCAGGCTCCTGTGGCCAGACATGCAACAGAGACAAAAGCTAGTGTGTATAAAATGTCTTTACCTGTTTTTGGTCTTGCTTCATATAAGTTCAGAGGACCTCTGTGGACTCCTAATAGTGGATATGAACACCAATTAGCTAGCTCTCTTTTTCAGGCTGCTGACAACTGGTTAAGGCTTCTCAATGTCCATCACCCGGATTTTGTGTTTTTCAGCCGTAGATGATATTAAAGTGACTAAACCATTTTACTTGAGCCCTTTAAGAAGCTGACCTAGTTATTTGCCAATACCAGCTTGGCCCATATCTTAGATATATACTTGATAGGTCATAGTTAATCACCTATTAACAGAAGGAAAAACAAAAAAAACAAAAATATGTTACAATATGCCCTCTGTAATTCCCTGCTTTGTTTCCTGGAAAGTTATGGTCACAAAAGTGGCAAAACTATGGACAAGCATCAGTTTTAGCTGTTCAGGTCACTTCAGAATGTTTTCATGATGGATGTGCAGCTTCACAAGTGCTGTCAGATATTATGCTGTTCTTTTGTTTCCCAACAACAATGATACCCAGATCTGTTGTAGTTTCTCAACTATATTTATGCTGGTATGATATTAGAAAACATGCTGCATTTTTTTCAGTTCTGATGATCATTACATAAGACCTAACTTTAGTTTGTTGGGGGAATTTTAGTGGAAATGATATTAGATGGCTAGTCATGTTTGGATTTCCCCAACATTATATTTGAATCCTAATAGTTATGTTTTTTAGATGGATCATTCTCGTGACTGTTTCCTTTTTCCCGCCTGTTTTATTGATTTAGTTGATACTGCCAATGAAATTGTTTCAAAATACTGCCTTGAATTACTAGCTATGCTGTCGGTGCTTGCCATGTAATTCTTCAACTAGCACAAATCATGTGTCACAAGACTCATACGTTATCAATGAAAATATAACATGTATATTTATTATGCATGTCTTGTTTTTTTGGATAACATCACTAGCAGGCGTTAGAATATTTTCCAATGTTGAACTCAGTTTTCCAAAGAAGCCGTTAGAATAGGGAGAAAGACAAGCTGCCATTTAATGTGTTTGAATTAGATTAAATTTTGGATTCCACAACCTATAATAAGAATCTAATGACAGAGAGCTTTTTAGAAGATAAGGAATCATTCTTGTAATAAACCATAGTTTCCAAAACTTGGCTTTACTAGGTAAAAACATAAAATATAAGCAATTCTGCCATTTTAGTCAAGAAATTCAACTCTACTTAATGGCTCTTGTATCCTTGTCTCCAATAATGTCTGAGAACATATCAGAACTCATTTAACTGTTCTATGGACATATTTCCCATCAATTTCCTAGCAACCTTTTCTCTCTCCAGATTTAGCTTGGTTGTATAAACTGAGCCATTCCTAATTGTTGCTCCAACCTGCTTTAGCCTATTCTCTTGCTTCAAAGTCAATGCTGTATTTGCATGCATGCTAGCAAGCAAAACATTATAACCTTTTTTCATTCATGCATGAGTTTGACTGGATAAACATAAATACCGGATACCATCATGTAATTTTTTTGCTGTTAAATTAAGCTTTTTACTAACCTGTACAAAGCCTACTTCTGCTTCTAGTTCAGAACATTGGTTTGCAATAACTTGAAAACCAGACTTGTAAATATTTCTAGCAGCTGAGAAGCCTTTTTAGGATGACTTTTCTCCTTAGCTCCAGTTCCTCACTAAGCTTTGTGGCTCTTGGCACAAATGTTGGGCAGCTAAGATTTTTCTCATAGGCTATTACATCCTTAACAAATTGCTATTCCTCATCTGGGAACAGAAAATATTTTTGTGGCAGTTTATCTAAATTGCACAATGGTAGGAACTGAAAATGTAGCAATGTTACCTGAAAAGCCATAGTGCATCCGGGATAATCAAATTCATCACTACCTGAATTTCTATTCTGTCTGGATGACATTGAAGCCCCATAATAATCTTGCCATCTTCAGGATTATTAGTATTAGGGTGATAGGGTAATAAAATCCTTCAACCAAACCATCTCGAGCAAATTCTATTTGAACAAATCTCTATGCTAGCTTCTTAATTAACTCCCTGATGGTGTTAACTATTTAAAGGACGTGACACTTTTATAAATATAATTATGACATGTTATCTTTCATTGCAATTATAAAAAGAATAGCTTGTCTCTCTCTATTACTAGAGATGATGCTGGTTCAAACTCCTTTGTCGCAATTGTGAATTATTTTTAGATCATGTCATTCCATACCATACCTTGAGGGCATAAGATAAAAAAATGCAAATGCGTGATCTAACAGCTTGTTGCAAAAAATAGGACTCTGTCCATTAGAATGAGACATTATTGAGCAAGTCAGAAATAGGGTTAGGGTTGTCCTGAGATTTGACCCAAAACCTTAAGGCATTAGGTTTATGGGTCCATCCATGCTCTTTAACTCATTCATTTTTGCTCAATGTGGAATTTCTTCATCCACACTTAGAATACCCAACAAGGGTTACCAACAAAATTTACAGATTTGTTCTTGCAGATTGTACGGCGAGACACAATGAGAACCCTAGGCAAAACCATTGAGAGATTGGAATTGACCATGCACATGGAGAACTTAAGAGGACAATCTTTTGATTATTAACTGCAACTTGATTCAATCATTTACAAATCTGATCAAGGATTGGACTGTCCATTCCGATACTCATAACAATGGTTATTTCCTTATTTTGATTCTTCTGTCATAAGTCCTTAAAGGAAATGAGTCTCAAAAATACTTTTGGACCACAATCTTCAGAGTATTAATTACACGATAGTGGCTAGGTATATATCTGGATGTGGACTCTGTCCAAAGTTGAAATTAGCCCATCATAAACTATTTTGAGAAAGAAAAATATTATGATCTGAATTGCTAACAACAATGGTTTTAATATAGGATAAGATTCTTTTAAATTGAGTTTAGGAGAGTTAGCCTCATTTACCTGTGGATGTTCCCGACTCGGACATGATTGCCTCCAGTGCGAGAATACATATGGGAAACCAAAAAAAAAAAAAAAATTGAGTTCACATATGTAGTGTGTAAAGTAGGGAGTATCTTTACCCCAGCAAAGGAGTGATATTCTGGCAAGTTTTTTCTCAAAGCAACAATTAATGATCTAAAGTCCGAACCTATAATAACCTCACATATAAAATGGGCATTCCACTTTACCTATGACCAAATAATTATTGTGTATAAAAATGAGGAGTATACTTGCTCAAAATTATCAAGACTTAAAATTATAATATACTCCTTTTTGATTACTTTGAATAAGCAAACTTAAAATATTTTTCTTTTAGCTTGATATCTTTCGGAATCCTACAAGTTTAGTAAAAAAATGAATGAGGCCTCGGCCTATAATTAATATACCCTAAGTGCACCACTCACCCCAAATTATAATTTCATAATTAACATTATGAATCACAAGCTTACACGCATGAAAGAAAAAAAGGAAGATAATATAGAATACTCTCTAGTTGTTCATGAGAAGGAAAAAAGAGAAAAGGAAACGAGCGCCTTGTCAATCAAATCCTTCCATTTGCAGCACAATACAATAAGACGCGCACTTTTTGGCTTAAAAGAAAGTGTGTCTTGTTTTCTTTTCGATCGTCCACAAAGTCTTTATATGATTTGTATCTTTCGTTTGGTAACTGGGAAAATGTCAACAAATAGATGCATTACCAATGAAAAGAAAACACATACCCCGATAGTGTAATAGATTTTTATACTGTTACTATATTATTCACCATTCCATTTTACAACCATTGAATCATAAATAAAAGTAATACAAATGAATAGTGGATGATACACCAATTATATATAAATCTTTACACACATAAATATACACACTAAATAAATAATTAAGAGAAACGTAGATACACGTAAAAGCTAGGAGGCATTATTGCACTTAGCAGATGTCTCTAGACTCTACTAAGGCTCTACCTCAGATTAGCGTTTATTTCTTTTATTACTGAGTTAGAAGCAATGAGCTATACTTAATCAAGCTTTAGATGATAGAGTTTGAGTGTTAATAACTTAATATGAAGCCCAAAAATGTTGATTTTTTTACCGAAGCTCACGCCTTTGCATGCAAAGAAACATGAATAAGGTTGGTCTTACAGGAATGAATAAGTGGTCAAGATCTACCAATAAAGGGTTAAGGACCTTAATTTTGGATTTCAGCTGGTTGATTATAAAGTTAAATAGTAATGTTACTAATACACTTTTAATACTTACACCCACACTCTTTACTGGAAAATAAATAGAAATGGAAAAAAATCATTAAGAATTAAGAGTATTGGTGTTAAAGTATAATATTACTTAAAATAAAATATCTCTTTAATAAAAAAACTCTTGAGTAAAATAAAAAATGGAGTAACCTTCGGTCAGTTTTATGAGGGAAGGAGGAGGATAGAGGTGCGCCGACAAGACAACCGTGTTCTTGCTTTGTTTTATGACTTCTTTCATCAACCGTAGTAAGTAAATCGGTCCCATAAAAAATCATACTAACACATATTGTCAAAGTGGTCCCAGAATATGTTTACACTATATACTTTGAGCTAGAGATAATTACATGTACCAAACAAATTAATTATCCATCCATATATGATAGATACTCTACAAATACAAAAAAATAATCTTGTATAGAGTTTTGTTTATATTTATATATATATA